>NC_092722.1:108423399-108581602 GCF_047496885.1 Scyliorhinus torazame
AGATCGTTGATCCCCAATCCCCTAACTGCACATTTCAATATGCAAATTTAGGTCCTGCCCATTGGGGGCTGGATGGCAATGTCTCACAGTGACACAGCCATTAGATCGCGCCCCAAATCTGACCATCTATCATGGTGGGATTTGAGCCTGGAATTCTGGAGCATTACTGTAGGTCAGTAGATTACCAGTTCAGTGGCCATGCCATCAGCCTACCTTGGCTTCCTATTTATACTTGCACAAAGTACTTTTTTTTTTCTTTCCTTTTATAAAAAATTTAGAGTACCCAATTATTTATTTCCAATTTAGGGGCAATTTAGCGAGGCCAATCCACCTACCCTGCACATCTTTGGGTTGTGGGGGTGAGACCCATGCAGACACAGGTAGGGGGCGAAATTCTCCCCCAACGGCGCGATGTCCGCCGACTGGCGACTAAAACGGCGCCAATCAGACGGGCATCGCGCCGGCCCAAAGGTGCGGAATGCTCCACATCTTTGGGGGCCGAGCCCCAACATTGAGGGGCTAGGCCGGCGCCGGAGGGATTTCCGCCCCGCCAGCTGGCGGAAATGGCGTTTGTTGCCCCGCCAGCTGGCGGAAATGGCGTTTGGTGCCCCGCCAGCTGGCGCGGAAATGCGGCGCATGCGCGGGAGCGTCAGCGGCCGCCGACAGTTTCCCGTGCATGCGCAGTGGGGAGAGTCTCTTCCACGTCCGCCATGGTGGAGACCGTGGCGGAGGCGGAAGGGAAAGAGTGCCCCCACGGCACAGGCCCGCCCGCGGATCGGTGGGCCCCGATCGCGGGCCAGGCCACCGTGGGGGCACCCCCCGGGGTCAGATCGCCCCGCGCCCCCCCCAGGACCCCAGAGCCCGCCCACGCCGCCTGGTCCCGCCGGTAAATACCAGCTTTGATTTACGCCGGTGGGACAGGCAATTTCTGGGTGGGACTTCGGCCCATCCGGGCCGGAGAATTGAGCGGGGAGACTCCCAACCAGCGCGGCCCGATTCCCGCCCCCGCCCAATCTCCGGTACTGTAGACGTCGGCGGGGGCGGGATTCACGGCGGCCAACGGCCATTCTCCGACCCGGCGGGGGGTCGGAGAATGACGCCCCTGATGTGCAAACTCCACACGGACAGTGACCCAGGGCCGGGATCAAACCCGGGTCCTCGGCACCGTGAGGCATCAGTGTTAACCACTGTGGCACTGTGCCGCCCGCTTGCGCGAAGTACTTAACTAAACAATGCCCTTCACCTGTGTTGCTTAACAATATAATTAATATACCATTAACACAAGGGGTTGTAAAGCTCCCCCCGAATCCTAGGAGTGATATGGTGGCTGTGAAAGGTGTGCAGCCCAGTGTGTTACCAAGGCTCCAATGGTTAAAGGAGGAGCAGAGATACAAACATGGGGCGAAATTCTCCATTATCGGCGGAAAGTCCGCCGATCGGCGCAAAAAACGGCGCAAATCCCACTTGCGTCACGTCATAAAAATGGGCCGATAGTCTGCGGCCCGAAATGGGCTAGCAGCGACGTAACGGGATCCGCGCTTGCGCAGTGGTTCACGCCGTGCAGCGTCATACGCGCTGCACGGCGTGACGGCTCATAAGGCCGCGCAGCTCCCCCCCACCCGACCGGAACAGCCGACCGCAACGCCCGACTTGATGGCTGGCCGTCGCTCAGCCCCGAGGTTCGAGTCACGGGATGTGGAGGCGCTCCTGGACGCGGTGGAGCAGAGGAGGGACGCCCTGTATCCCGGGCACGGCCGCAGAGTTGCCCCACGCCACAGCCGGCGTCTGTGGAGGGAGGTGGCAGAGGCCGTCACCGCTGTGGCCCTAACACCACGGACAGGCACCCAGTGCCACAAGAAGGTGAACGACCTCGTCAGAGCAGGCAGGGTGAGCCTCCCCCATATCCCCCATATCCCCCCTCCCCCAAATCCCCCCTCCCCCTATCCCCCCTCCCCCATATCCCCCCCTCCCCCATATCCCCCCTCCCCCATATCCCCCATATCCCCCCTCCCCCATATCCCCCCTCCCCCATATCCCCCCTCCCCATATCCCCCATATCCCCCCTCCCCCATATCCCCCCTCCCCCATATCCCCCCTCCCCCATATCCCCAAATCCCCCCTCCCCCATATCCCCCTCCCCCATATCCCCCCTCCCCATATCCCCCCTCCCCCATATCCCCCATATCCCCCCTCCCCCATATCCCCCTCCCCCATATCCCCCATATCCCCCCTCCCCCATATCCCCCCTCCCCCATATCCCCCCTCCCCCATATTCCCCCCTCACCCATATCCCCCCTCCCCATATCCCCCATATTCCCCCCTCCCCCACATCCCCCCTCCCCATATCCCCCATATCCCCCCTCCCCATATCCCCCCTCCCCCATATCCCCCCTCCCCCATATCCCCCCTTCCCCATATCCCCCATATTCCCCCCTCCCCCATATCCCCCCTCCCCCATATCCCCCCTCCCCATATCCCCCCCTCCTCCATATCCCCCCCTCCCCCATATCCCCCCTCCCATATCTCCCATATCCCCCCTCCCCCATATCCCCCCTCCCCATATCCCCCATATTCCCCCCTCCCCCATATCCCCCCTCCCCCATATCCCCCATATCCCCCCTCCCCATATCCCCCATATCCCCCCTCCCCCATATCCCCCCCTCCCCATATCCCCCCTCCCCCATATCCCCCATATCCCCCCTCCCCCATATCCCCCCCTCCCCCATATCCCCCCTCCCCCATATCCCCCATATCCCCCCCTCCCCCATATCCCCCATATCCCCAAGTGAATCCAGCCCTAACCTTAACCTCTGCAATGCACGCGCAACCGATGGCGTGCATTCATATACCTGCCTAACACTGTTGCCTTTTACCCCTGCCACCACCCCCCCCCCCCCCCACAGGAGAATCGCGCACACAACAATATGGAGCATGTGAGGACTGGAGGAGGGCCCGCTGATGAGAGGCCACTGACCGTACACGAGGAAAGGGCCCTGGAACTGGCTGGCGGACCTGAGGACCGGGAGGTTGCTGATGCAGAGGTCGGGGCCCCACGAGCAAGTGAGCCACCAACAGCCCGTCCCCATATCCCCCCTCCCCTATATCCCCCTCCCCTGTATCACCTGATCACTGCCTGATGTCTAACCATGCATGCTTCATTGTGTATCGCAGGACCAAACGTCCAGGCACCCATCCCCGCAGATGCAGACCGCCCGCAGGATGCCCCTCGGACACCACAGGAGACGGAGAGACCCGCACCCTCCAGCATGCGACGCCCGCAGGATGCCCCTCGGAGACCACGGGAGACGGAGAGACCCGAACCCTCCAGCATGCGACGCCCGCAGGATGCCCCTCGGAGACCACGGGAGACGGAGAGACCCGAACCCTCCAGCATGCGACGCCCGCAGGATGCCCCTCGGAGACCACGGGAGACGGAGAGACCCGAACCCTCCAGCATGCGACGCCCGCAGGATGCCCCTCGCACACCACGGGAGACGGAGAGACCTGGAGCAACAGGGAGACGACACCCCCGTCACGTGCGGGAGCGACCACCCAGCGATGAGAGGGGCAGCCACAGGCCACCGTCACATCCGAGCCAGGACACCACTACCCAGGACACCACTATCCAGGACACCCCTACCCGGGACACCACTACCCAGGACACCCCTACCCGGGACACCACTACCCGGGACAGCACTACCCGGGACAGCACTACCCGGGACAGCACTACCCAGGACACCCCTACCCGGGAAGACGAAATACCGGACAGTGACTCAGAGTGGATGGGTGGAGACGAACCCCCACCCCAAAGTGCCATGGACTCAGAGTGGGACGAAGAGCACGACACAACGCCACTGCTGTCACCAACACCCTCCACCATCGCAGAAACACTCACCACGGTTGGGCACTTTAGTGATGAGGCGTCTGGTACATTCACTGGTGCGCACAACACAGCCGTCCCGGTACAGCAGGTGGAGGTAGGAGCAGCAGAGGGACCGGGCGGTCAGAGGGCAGCCCAGGCCAAGCGAACATCTGCCGCCCAGATGGATCCCGGGTTCCTGCAGTTACCACACCCACACATAGATCCGATGCAACCACCGACACGGAGACGAGCGAATAGGGTGACGGGTGGCTTGCGGCGGCTGCGGTCGCAGGTGGAGGAGTCCACCCGCGTCCAGGAGCTGGGAGTGGTCCCGGTCATGCGTGCCACCCAGGCTGACACCGCACGGGTGGCGTCCGCGGTGGAGGCAATGGGTGCGACGGTGTCAGACATGGGGAACGGTTTGCGAGGCCTGGGGCCTTCCGTGCAGGCGGCGTCTGTGGCCCAGGAAATGGCTGCCCTCTCACAGGAGGCCATGAGCCAGTGCCAGCGCCAGATGGCAGAGGCGCTCAACGCCATAGCCCAGTCTCAGCAGGCCATGGCCCAGTCTCTGCAGGCCATGGCCCAGTCTCAGCAGGCCATCGCTGAGGGCATCGGCGCCAGTGGCCATGTGCGAGCTGGCGTCGCACTGTCGCAGACAGGGTTCGACAACCCCCTGGGCTCCATGGCTGCAAACCTGCAGACCCCTGTCGATACCAGCACGGGCCTCCAGGACTGGCAGCGCCAGATGTCGGGGGCGCGTCGGATGGCCAGTCCGTTCGCATCCCCCACCCATGTAGAGGCCTGGGGGCCATCGGGCACCCCGAGGGAGGAGGAGGTGGTGTGGTCCGTCCCGGCTCCCTCTGTAGGGGAGGTCCCGGTACACCGCGACACCTCGGACTCCCCCCCTTCCGTCCCAGGTGCATCGGGTGGGCAACGGGCAGGACAGGCTGGCAGCTCGCCATCCCAGTCGCCCGGTCCGCAGCCTGGCCCATCTAGGCCAGGACGCCCCAGGAAACGGCCGCCAAAGGGATCCAGTGTCAGAGGGCAGGAATCACAGGAGTCCACCTCCAGTTCTGCTGTACCGTCTGGGGAACCACGTAGACGTAGTCAAAGGGCCCGTAAGGCCAAACAATTAGACACTGAGTAAGTTGGCACGGGTGCAGGGCACAGATGAGTTTTAGGCGCTAGGGCACGTGCATGAACTCCTTTGGTTATTAAAGTCAATGTTACACCTACCGAAGCTGCCTTTGTGCTCTGTCCAAAGTGTGCGGGGGTGTCATGTACGTTGAGCGCAAGTGTGTGTGTGAGGGGTGGTCTTACCTCAGCCCCAGGTGAGTCTGCCCCCTTCCCCCTGGGCCGCCATCAACATCCCCCGGGCAGAGGACGGGACCGTGTGCTGCAGTGTCACAGCCGCATGCAGGGATGGTCCGGGTGGATGGTGGTACTGTGGCCATGGGTCAGACATAGTCCAACGATGTAGAGCCAGGAGCTCATCGGAGGCGGGTTGTCATCATTCTCCATGGCCTGCGATAGACACTCGTCCACCCGCAACTGGGTGAGCCCGGCCCGTTGTGCCGCCGGTGGATCGGCAATTGGGGGTGGGGGGGTGGTGTGCATGCGGGTGGGGTGTGTGGGGTTGGGGAGGGGGGTGAGGGTGCTGGGTGGGTGGATGGGTGGGGGGTGTGGGTGGTCGGCTGTTGTCATGGTGTGCGGTCTGTGGCCATACTACCCGATTCCCACGCCCATCTAGTCAGTGAAGCGGGCGTCTATCAGTCTGTCCCGTGCCCACTGGGCCAGCCGGTAACGGTGGACAGCCACCCGTCTGTGTCTACCCCGTCTGCCCTGACCATTGCCCCCATCCCCCTCATCTGGGGAGGACTGGGCCTCTTCCTGCTGCTCCTCCACTCCGCCCTCCTCTGCCTGCGGCACATCGCCCCTCTGCTGGGCTATGTTGTGCAGGACGCAGCACACCACAATGATGCGGCCGACCCTATCTGACCGATACTGGAGGGCGCCCCCAGAGAGGTCCAGGCACCTGAAACGCATCTTCAGCACGCCAAAGCACCTTTCGATCACTCCCCTTGTCGCTACATGGGCATCATTGTAGCGGTTCTCCGCCTCATTGCGTGGCCTCCGTATAGGCGTCATCAGCCACGATCGCAATGGGTAGCCCCTGTCGCCCAGCAACCAGCCCCTCAGCCGGGGATGGCGTCCCTCGTACATGCCGGGGATGGATGACCGCGACAACACGAATGAGTCGTGTACACTGCCTGGGTGACGGGCGCAGACGTGCAGGATCATCATGCGGTGGTCGCAGACCACCTGTACGTTCATCCAATAGGTCCCCTTCCTATTAGTGAACACGGCCCTGTTATCTGCAGGTGGCCGCACGGCGACGTGCATCCCATCGATCGCGCCCTGGACCATGGGGAACCCGGCAATGGCAGAGAAGCCCACGGCCCGGGCATCTTGGCTGGCCCGGTCCACGGGGAAGCGGATGTAGCGGTGCGCCATGGCATAAAGGGCATCTGTCACTGCCCGGATGCACCGGTGCACCGATGTCTGCGATATGCCGGACAGGTCCCCACTCGGTGCCTGGAATGACCTCGTTGCATAAAAGTTCAGGGCCACCGTAACCTTGACGGACACGGGGAGAGGGTGTCCCCCGCCAGTGCCACGCGGTGACAGGTGTGCCAGCAGGTGGCAGATGTGTGCCACGGTTTCCCGGCTCATCCGGAGTCTCCTCCTGCATTCCCGATCCGTGAGGTCCTGGTATGACTGCCGGGGCCGGTACACACGGGGCGCCCTCGGGTGCCTCCGTAGCCGTGGGGCCGCGACGTCCTCCTCCCCCTCCTCGTCCTGTCGGTCAGGTGTCCCTCCAGCCTGGGCGGCTGCCGCCTGCCCCTCTGCGGCAGCCTGCGCCGCCTCTCTGGCACGCTCCTCCTCCTCCTCCTCCTCCTCCTCCTCCTCATCCAGGGCAACATAGACATGAGCGGCTGCCACCACGGCGGCCAACATCGCTGGATGATCTGAAAACATGACGACCTGGTGGGGGGGAGGGGAACGACGACATGTCATCATTGCCCATATCCCCTCCTCCCCCCAGCCAGGTGGCATGGACCGCATGGGTCCAACTGTTGGAGGCTGGCACCTGGCCAGGTGGACCAACTCATTTGCCCTCCCATCACCCACCCCGGCACGGACTTACCCCCCCAACCTCCACCCCGGCACGGACCCCCTCCCCAACCCCCAACCTCCACCCCGGCACGGACCCCCTCCCCAACCTCCACCCCGGCACGGACCCCCTCCCCAACCCCCAACCTCCACCCCGGCACGGACCCCCTCCCCAACCCCCAACCTCCACCCCAGCACGGACCCCCTCCCCAACCTCCACCCCGGCACGGACCCCCCTCCCCAACCCCCAACCTCCACCCCAGCACGGACCCCCTCCCCAACCTCCACCCCCGGCACGGACCCCCTCCCCAACCCCCAACCTCCACCCCGGCACGGACCCCCTCCCCAACCCCCAACCTCCACCCCAGCACGGACCCCCTCCCCAACCTCCACCCCGGCACGGACCCCCTCCCCAACCTCCACCCCGGCATGGACCCCCTCCCCAACCCCCAACCTCCACCCCGGCACGGACCCCCTCCCCAACCCCCAACCTCCACCCCGGCACGGACCCCCTCCCCAACCCCCAACCTCCACCCCGGCACGGACCCCCTCCCCAACCCCCAACCTCCACCCCGGCACGGACCCCCTCCCCAACCCCCAACCTCCACCCCGGCACGGACCCCCTCCCCAACCCCCAACCTCCACACCGGCACGGACCCCCTCCCCAACCCCTAACCTCCACCCCGGCACGGACCCCCTCCCCAACCCCCAACCTCCACCCCGGCACGGACCCCCTCCCCAACCCCCAACCTCCACCCCGGCACGGACCCCCTCCCCAACCCCCAACCTCCACCCCGGCACGGACGCCCTCCACAACCCCCAACCTCCACCCCGGCACGGACCCCCTCCCGGCACTCCCCCGGAGCCCAGCCTACTCTAACCACCCCCCCCCCCCCCCCGCCGCACACACACACAAGCCGAGACACACCTCTCCTCAGGCAATCAGTCTGCGGCCACGCCATTTCCTGCCCAGAGCCAACCCCCCAGGCCGTCACTCACCTCCTCGCTGGTCGGCGTGAGCCTGGAGCACCGGGTCACGCCGATGAAAAGGAGGTTTGATTCACGTCGCGTGAACGGTCATCACGTCGACGGGACTTCGGCCCATCCGGAAGGGAGAATATCGGCAGGCCGAAAATCGGCTGCCTTGCGCAGACCCGTGACATTCTCCGCGGCAGCGGCGCCATTAACGCCCCGCCGACTTTTCTCCCTTCGGAGACTTCGGCGGGGGCGGGGGCGGGATTCACGGCGGCCAACGGCCATTCTCCGACCCGGCGGGGGGTCGGAGAATGACGCCCCTTATTGCTGTTTGTGTGACACCCTGACCCACCCACAAACTAGTCACTGTGGGCAGAGCTTCTTGGCCATGTCCAAGTAATGGTAGGATTCCCACCCTGTTTGGGTTAACACAGGTTCCCGAACCCTCTTCCATTGCAGTTACATCCACCTCTCTACCTGCGTCTCGATCTGATCACCCCCTCATTCCCTGAGAATAAGAGGAATTTCCGAAGGAACATCCATTTTACCCAATGCGGCTGGTATCCAGATAGAGAATAACGTGTTATCAAGATTAAATTTAAAACTGGCCTTAAAGAAGTACAACAAAGGTACAGAAATTAGTCAGAAAGAAGCTAACAGTCAAATGAAATGGTAATTTTCAGTCACTTCCTACTGTAAGGGACGTGACAGCTTTAAGAGTTTGTGATATGTGATACAGGATGTTCGGTTGGAAATGGCTTTGTGCAGCTGCAATGATGTCACGTTGTTGGAGAGCTGCAGTAAAGTGCTGCCTTCATTTCCATTTTGCAATTGAAGTGAGAGGCGGACCCAAAATCTGCTCTGTTCTCTTCCAGCCCAGTTCTGCCCAAAGAGAACTTATGAGACAGTGTCCACCTGGCACATGTGGCGACTAGGGGCTTTTCACAGTAACTTCATTGAAGCCTATTTGTGACAATAAGTGATTATTATATTATTATTATAACCTATGGGACTCCTCCAATTGGCTACAGACATCCTGGAGTGTCGCTGACTTTCCCTCTGAATGTCCTGACCGCACCCGAACATCTCTGTCAGCTCCGGGCAACCATGGGCGGGATTCTCCGACCCCCCTGCCGGGTCGGAGAATCGGCGGGGGGCAGCATGAATCCCGCCCCCGCCGGCTGCCAAATTCTCCGGTGCCGGGGATTTTGCGGGGGCAGGAATCGTGGCGCGCCGGTCGGCAGTCACTGGCAGCGGCCCCCCCGGCAATTCTCCGGCCCGCGATGGGCCGAAGTCCCGCCCGTTCTATGCAGGTCCTGCTGGCGTAAATTGGAGTAGGTCCCTTACTGGCAGGACCTGGTGGCACGGGTGGGTGCCCCCACGGTGGCCTGGCCCACAATAGGGGCCCACATATCCGCGGGCGGGCCTGTGCCGTGGGGGCACTCTATTCCTCCGCGCCGGCCATGTAAGCCTCCGCGATGGCCGCCGCGAAGGTGAATCCCCCCTGCGCATGAGCGGGGATGATGTCAGCAGCCGCTGTCGCACCCGCGCATGTCCTGGGATCCAGCAGACCTCCAACTGCTGTCTCGCCTGGAAGTTGCTGCCTCCACCTGATGTGCATCAGCAACTGTGTAGTGCTCACCAGATTGTGCCCAGAAGCCTGACAAATGTTTCCCATCGAGGTGTGTGTATCAGTGCTGGTGGAAGGTGGGGATGACAGCTGTTGATCGTGTCTTCCTCGGAGCTCTCCTCCAAGGTGTTCTCATGAGAGGCCACCCGGGATGGGTCCGTCAGTAAGGCAATAACAATTCATGTTTGACAGGTCGTCTGGGTGGGCCCGGTGGTTCCTCACCTCTGTGACTTCTGCCAATCTCCGGGTTGGTGACCACTATGTCCTCGGCCATCACCGTCACCTCCAGTTCCCATTCCTCAAAGGTGGTGAGGATTCTTAAGTCCGGCAGCCCGCCGCCAGTCTGGGCCCTCTCCAGGTGGTTGCGCGAGAGCTTCTCCTGCGGTGACACAGAGAGGGCATCATTAGCCACACGCGTGGTTCACAGTGGTTGGGTGGGTGGGGGTGTATGAAGGAAGGGTTCGGGGGGTGGAAGAGAGGGGGAGGTGAAGGGAGGGTTGTGGGCCGCATGGAGAGTTGGGGGGGATGCTCGCATGGGGGCAGAATAGTCTCAGAGGAGGTGGGGGCATTGGTGTCTACTCACCTGTGAGGCCCTGTGTCAGTCATTGACCTTTTTACGGCACTGGATGCCAGTCTTCCTAGTCACAGTCCCGCTCACAGCCGCCACCTCGTCCCAGGCAGCACTGGCTGGCCTGAGGCCCACCCTCTGGGATCCTCGGGGGAACAGGACATCCCTCCAAGCCGCCACTGTATCTCGAAGCCTGGCCAGTTCCTCATTGCCGAATTTTGGGGCCGGTCTTATCGGTGCCATGGTTGCGAGCTGACTGGGACTGGCTGAGCAAGTGCTGCTTCAGTGTTGCTCGACCCTGTTAGTGGAGGGCTGGCGAGCACGTTCCCGGCGAATCGGCTGGCGAGCCGTCATTTGCTGCGAGTAGTCCATGGGCCTTGTTAAGTGGACCAATTAACATTGAATAGCATTGCTGGTCTCGCTGGGCCGAGCGCCGGCAATCTCGCGGCAATTCACGCTCGCTACTCACTTAGAAACCTTTCCGGACAATCGCGCCCTATGATTCTACATTTACATTATGCCGCAAACAAAAACAATACACATTTATATAACACCTTAACGACAATTCATTTATGCAGCACCTTCAACGTACTAAAACATCCAGGGTGCTTCAGAGGAATATAATCAGACAGAATTTGAGACAGAATGAATATTAGGATGGTGACCAAAACCTTAAAGGGGCTGGTTTTTAAGACCCTCTTAATGGAGGGGAGAGAGGTAGAGAGGGTTGGATAGGGATTCCAGAGTTTGGATCCTGATGACTGAGGGCATGGACAACCATATTGAGCTGAAGGAAGTGGGGCTTGGACAGGTTGGAGGTTCTCGGAGGTCTATAGGATTGAATCGGGTTATAAAGATAGGAAAGAAGAAGCTATGAAGGGATTTAAAACAATGATAATTTTAAAGTCACTGCATTGTCAGTCTTGGAGCCAATGCAGGTCAGTGAGCACAGGGGTAATTGGTGTTGTGAATTAGGACACGGACAGCAGAGTTTTGGATGAGCTGAATTTTACTGAGCTAGGAGACCAACAAGGAAAGCATTGGAATCGTTAATCATATAAATATATATGTTTGTTACATATATACCAGGTGATTGCTCAAGGTAAAACCTATCTGTCTCCTGTTTCCCCGGTTTCATCTTACTTCCAATCTCATATTTTTCCCATCCATTCATCTCTGTTTCTTGCCCCCCTCTCTCTCTCCCTTTTGCCTGATCTTTCTCTTCCTCTCTCTAATACCACCCAGCCCCTGATCTTTCGCTTTGGTGACTTTTGATCTCACTATTTCTCTCTCTCTCTTCCTGCCCCTGTACCCTGATCCCACGCTCTCTCTCTGTTCACTGTTTCCTGATCTCTCTCTTCCTTGTTCCCATCCCGCTCTCCTTCCCTGTCCTGATGCCTTTCTCCCACTCCAGCTTCTGATCGCTCTCCTTTTCTCTCCCCAATGCCTGATTTCTCTCTCTCTATCTCTGTGCCCAGTCCTTTAATCTTTCTCTTTCCACTCCATCCGAGTGATCGCAACCTCAACCCCGACTTCCAGATCTTTCTTTCAGTCCCTTTGTGCTCCCGACCATTTGATTCCCTTCCTTGAGGGATCACAACGCCGTAAAAATATTTGGACAAGATCTCGAGGGATGCTGATCGACCCCATTTATTTTTTTTAATAATCAGGGGCCTGCGTCTGAAACTATGAGCAGAAAGCTTAAACAGAGGGAGCGATGGACTGTGTTGTTTATAACTGAAAACCGAGCCAGAGCCAAAGGTTTGAAGATCACAGAAGTAACAAGCTGCAATGTTTGCAGTCAGGAGGTCAACAACAGGAAACAGCTTCAAAATAAAACATCTAAGCTGAAGAACCAAGAGTGCCTTGAAGGAAAGTTCTTTCTGTCAAAACTCTCTCTGACTCAATCTCAGTCTGTTCCCTGTTCTCCCTCTGTCTCCCCATCTCTTTGGCTCCCCATCTCTCTGAGAGTTTATAAAAATTCTTTCACAGGATGTGGAAATCGCTGACGCGGGGCGACATTCTCCGACCCCCCGCCGGGTCGGAGAATCGCCGGGGGCTGGCGTGAATCCCGCCCCCGCCGGTTGCCGAAGTCTCCAGCACCGGATATTCGGCGGGGGCGGGAATCACGCCGCGCCGGTTGGCGGGCGCCCCCGCTTGATTCTCCGGCCTGAATGGGCCGAAGTCCCGCCGATAAATTGCCTGTCCCGCCGGCGTAAATTAAATCACCTACCTTACCGGCGTGACAAGGCGGCGTGGGCGGGCTCCGGGTTCCTGGGGGGGGCGCGGGGCGATCTGACCCCGGGGGTGCCCCCACGGTGGCCTGGCCCGCGACCGGGGCCCACCGATCCGCGTGCGGGCCTGTGCCGTGGGGGCACTCTTTCCCTTCCGCCTCCGCCACGGTCTCCACCATGGCGGAGGTGGAAGAGACTCCCTCCACTGCGCATGCGTGGGAAACTCAGCGGCCGCTGACGCTCCCACGCATGCGCCGCCCAGAGATGTCATTTCCGCACCAGCTGGCGGGGCAACAAAGGCCGTTTCCGCCAGCTGGCGGGGCGGAAATCCCTCCGGCGTCGGCCTAGCCCCTCAATGTCGGGGCTCGGCCCCCAAAGATGCGGAGCATTCCGCACCTTTGGGGCGGCGCGATGCCCGTCTGATTGGCGCCGTTTTGGGCGCTAGTCGGCGGACATCGCGCCGTTTCCGGAGAATTTCGCCCCCTGTCAAAACTTGTGGCCCATCCCGAATAGCCCTGCCACATCATTTCAGATGGCAGTATGTCAGCCACATTGCTGTCCAAAGATGTGCAGATTAGGTGCTGTTACAGGGATAGGGCAGGTAGGGTGCTCTTTCAGAGCGTCAGTGCAGACTCGATGAGCAGAATGGCCTCCTTCTGCATTCTAGGGATTCTATAAGTCTCCCCCTCTCTCCGTTCCAATCTCCCTCTCTCTCTCTCTCTGCCCTGGAGCCCATTCCCCAATATTGGGCCCAAGTGTTCGCGCCGTCGTGAACACCGTCGCGAACAGGGCCCGGTTATGAGCGATTCAGGGGGCCGGCACGGTGCTGGAGCGGTTCACGATGCTCCAACCTCCTTACGCGGCGCCAAATGGATGCCGCTCCAACCTGCGCATGCGCGGGGAACGTATTTAGCGCGCCAGCCCCAACTAACATGGCGTCGGTGTTCAGGGGCCGGCTGCGCCATAAAGTAGGCCCAGAGGGGGGAGAGGCCAGCCCGCCAGTCGGTGGGCCCCGATCGCAGGCCAGACCCCAACGGAGGCTCCCCCAGTGAAGGAGCCCCCCCCCCCACCCCCCACCTACAGGCCGCCCCCGACCGTTCCCGCAGAGTTACCGCCGGCAGCGACCAGGGGTGAATGGCGCCGGCGGGACCCTGCGTATCGGCGCGGCCGCTCGGCCCATCCATACGGCAACCACGCCGATTCCAGCTGCCCGCGGCCAGCGCCACGCCAAATGAGCCGGCGTAAATGGCGCCGATTCTCCGCATCTCGGAGAATAGCGCGCCAGCATCGGGGCGCGGTTACGCCGATTCTCCGGCCCGGCGCGGAGCTCGAAGAATCCCCCCCCCACACTATCTCCCTCTCTCTCTGTCCCAATCTCCCTCTCGCTCTGTCCCAATCTCCCTCTCGCTCTGTCCCATTCTCCCTCTCGCTCTGTCCCAATCTCCCTCTCGCTCTGTCCCAATCTCCCTCTCGCTCTGTCCCAATCTCCCTCTCGCTCTGTCCCAATCTCCCTCTCGCTCTGTCCCAATCTCCCTCTCTCTTTGTCCCAATCTCCCTCTCTCTCTGCTCCAATCTTCCTCTCTCTCTGTCCCAATCTCTCTCTCTCTGTCCCAATCTCCCTCTCTCTCTGCCCCAATCTCCCTCTCTCTCTGCTCCAATCTCCCTCTCTCTCTGCCCCAATCTCCCTCTCTCTCTGTCCCAATCTCCCTCTCTCTCTCTGTCCCAATCTCCCTCTCTCTCTCTGTCCCAATCTCCCTCTCTCTCTGTCCCAATGAGGCACGATCAATTGGACAAAGACTATAGTTGAATACAACTGAGGCTTTATTGCTATCAGATGTGTGGCCTCCCACAGCAGCTGGCGAAATGGTTGCTGGCTGGAGGACACGCATATTTATACAGGCAGGGACTACTGGCGAACCTGTAGTACAGGTCCTACCGTACATCACCTAATACAGGTGCAACAGTGGTTTACCACACCTAATCTCCCTCTCTCTCTCTGTCCCAATCTCCCTCTCTCTCTTCCCAATCTCTCTCTCTGTCTCTCTCTGTCCCAATTTCTCTCCCTCTCTCTCTCTGTCCCAATCTCTCTCTCTCTCTCTGTCCCAGTCTCCCTCTCTCTCTGTCCCAATTGATGTGTTGGGTGCTCTGCTACACAGACGAACCAACCCTGTTGCGAATGGTACAACTCAGTTTTATTACTAACATTTATTTACAGTGGTAAACTGGTTACTGAGGTTCGATCATAACCTTAGAATCTGTGGATCTATTCCTAACACTATCTTGGACTGGCACTCAGCACATGGTGGATGTCTGAGTGGCTTGCTGTGAGCTCTGTGCCCTAAGCTGTCTCCTGCTGGAATGCACGGGAAGCGTCGTGTTCCCTGTTTTGTGGTGTTGTGTGTGTGTTGATCTGTCCATCAGTATGTATGTCTGTTTGCACCATGATGTTTACCTGAATATCATGACACCAATCACCCTCTTTCTGTCCCAATCTCTCTCTCTCTCTGTCCCAATCTCCCTCTCTCTCTGTCCCAATCTCTCTCCCAATCTCTCTCTCTCTGTCCCAATCTCCCTCTCTCTCTGCCCCAATCTCCCTCTCTCTCTGCCCCAATCTCCCTCTCGCTCTGTCCCAATCTCGCTCTCTGTCCCAATCTCCCTCTCTCTCTCTGTCGCAATCTCCCTCTCTCTCTGTCCCAATCTCCCTCTCTCTCTGCCCCAATCTCCCTCTCTCTCTGTCGCAATCTCCCTCTCTCTCTGTCCCAATCTCCCTCTCTCTCTGGCCCAATCTCCCTCTCTCTCTGTCCCAATCTCCCTCTCTCTCTGTCCCAATCTCTCTCTCTCTGCCCCAAGGTCGCTCTCTCTCTGTCCCAATCTCCCTCTCTCTCTGGCCCAATCTCCCTTTCTCTCTGTCCCAATCTCCCTCTCTCTCTGTCCCAATCTCTCTCTCTCTGCCCCAATCTCCCTCTCTCTCTGTCCCAATCTTCCTCTCTCTCTGTCCCAATCTTCCTCTCTCTCTGCCCCAATCTCACTCTCTATCTCTGTACCAATCTCTCTCTCTCTCTGTCCCAATCTCCCTCTCTCTGTCCCAATCTCCCTCTCTCTCTGTCCCAATCTCCCTCTCTCTCTCCCTCTCTCTCTGTCCCAATCTCCCTCTCTCTCTGCCCCAATCTCCCTCTCTCTCTGCCCCAATCTCTCTCTCTCTCTGTCCCAATCTCCCTCTCTCTCTCTGTCCCAATCTCCCTCTCTCTCTGTCCCAATCTCGCTCTCTCTCTCTGTCCCAATCTCCCTCTATCTCTGCCCCAATCTCCCTCTCTCCCTCTCTCTCCCCCAATCACCCTCTCTCTATCCCTCTCTCTCTGTCCCAATCTCCCTCTCTCTCTCTGTCCCAATCTCCCTCTCTCTCCGCCCCAATCTCCCTCTCTATCTCTGTACCAATCTCTCTCTCTCTCTGTCCCAATCTCCCTCTCTCTCAGTCCCAACCTCCCTCTCTCTCTGTCCCAATCTCCCTCTCTCTCTCCCTCTCTCTCTGTCCCAATCTCCTTCTCTCTCTCTGTCCCAATCTCCCTCTCTATCTCTGTACCAATCTCTCTCTCTCTCTGTGCCAATCTCCCTTTCTCTCTGTCCCAATCTCCCTCTCTCTCTCTGTCCCAATCTCCCTCGCTCTCCCTGCCCCAATCTCGCTCTCTCTCTGTCCCAATCTCCCTCTCTCTCTGGCCCAATCTCCCTCTCTCTCTGTCCCAATCTCCCTCTCTCTCTGTCCCAATCTCTCTCTCTCTGCCCCAATCTCCCTCTCTCTCTGTCCCAATCTTCCTCTCTCTCTGTCCCAATCTCCCTCTCTCTCTGCCCCAATCTCACTCTCTATCTCTGTACCAATCTCTCTCTATCTCTGTCCCAATCTCCCTCTCTCTCTGTCCCAATCTCCCTCTCTCTGTGTCCCACTCTCCCTCTCTCTCTCCCTCCCTCTCTGTCCCAATCTCCCTCTCTCTCAGCCCCAATCTTCCTCCCTCTCTGCCCCAATCTCTCTCTCTCTCTGTCCCAATCTCCCTCTCTCTCTGTCCCAATCTCCCTCTCTCTCTGGCCCAATCTCCCTCTCTCTCTGGCCCAATCTCCCTCTCTCTCTGTCCCAATCTCTCTCTCTCTGCCCCAAGCTCCCTCTCTCTCTATCCCAATCTCCCTCTCTCTGGCCCAATCTCCCTTTCTCTCTGTCCCAATCTCTCTCTCTCTCTCTGTCCCAGTCTCCCTCTCTCTCTGTCCCAATTGATGTGTTGGGTGCTCTGCTACACAGACGAACCAACCCTGTTGCGAATGGTACAACTCAGTTTTATTACTAACATTTATTTACAGTGGTAAACTGGTTACTGAGGTTCGATCATAACCTTAGAATCTGTGGACCTATTCCTAACACTATCTTGGACTGGCACTCAGCACATGGTGGATGTCTGAGTGGCTTGCTGTGAGCTCTGTGCCCTAAGCTGTCTCCTGCTGGAATGCACGGGAAGCGTCGTGTTCCCTGTTTTGTGGTGTTGTGTGTGTGTTGATCTGTCCATCAGTATGTATGTCTGTTTGCACCATGATGTTTACCTGAATATCATGACACCAATCACCCTCTTTCTGTCCCAATCTCTCTCTCTCTCTGTCCCAATCTCCCTCTCTCTCTGTCCCAATCTCTCTCCCAATCTCTCTCTCTCTGTCCCAATCTCCCTCTCTCTCTGCCCCAATCTCCCTCTCTCTCTGCCCCAATCTCCCTCTCGCTCTGTCCCAATCTCGCTCTCTGTCCCAATCTCCCTCTCTCTCTCTGTCGCAATCTCCCTCTCTCTCTGTCCCAATCTCCCTCTCTCTC
The DNA here is from genome assembly GCF_047496885.1 of Scyliorhinus torazame. Classification (NCBI taxonomy): domain Eukaryota; kingdom Metazoa; phylum Chordata; class Chondrichthyes; order Carcharhiniformes; family Scyliorhinidae; genus Scyliorhinus; species Scyliorhinus torazame. The sequence goes on from NC_092722.1 coordinate 108,440,683, forward strand.
TGCCCCAATCTCCCTCTCTCTCTGTCGCAATCTCCCTCTCTCTCTGTCCCAATCTCCCTCTCTCTCTGGCCCAATCTCCCTCTCTCTCTGTCCCAATCTCCCTCTCTCTCTGTCCCAATCTCTCTCTCTCTGCCCCAAGGTCGCTCTCTCTCTGTCCCAATCTCCCTCTCTCTCTGGCCCAATCTCCCTTTCTCTCTGTCCCAATCTCCCTCTCTCTCTGTCCCAATCTCTCTCTCTCTGCCCCAATCTCCCTCTCTCTCTGTCCCAATCTTCCTCTCTCTCTGTCCCAATCTCTCTCTCTCTGCCCCAAGGTCGCTCTCTCTCTGTCCCAATCTCCCTCTCTCTCTGGCCCAATCTCCCTTTCTCTCTGTCCCAATCTCCCTCTCTCTCTGTCCCAATCTCTCTCTCTCTGCCCCAATCTCCCTCTCTCTCTGTCCCAATCTTCCTCTCTCTCTGTCCCAATCTTCCTCTCTCTCTGCCCCAATCTCACTCTCTATCTCTGTACCAATCTCTCTCTCTCTCTGTCCCAATCTCCCTCTCTCTGTCCCAATCTCCCTCTCTCTCTGTCCCAATCTCCCTCTCTCTCTCCCTCTCTCTCTGTCCCAATCTCCCTCTCTCTCTGCCCCAATCTCCCTCTCTCTCTGCCCCAATCTCTCTCTCTCTCTGTCCCAATCTCCCTCTCTCTCTCTGTCCCAATCTCCCTCTCTCTCTGTCCCAATCTCGCTCTCTCTCTCTGTCCCAATCTCCCTCTATCTCTGCCCCAATCTCCCTCTCTCCCTCTCTCTCCCCCAATCACCCTCTCTCTATCCCTCTCTGTCTGTCCCAATCTCCCTCTCTCTCTCTGTCCCAATCTCCCTCTCTCTCCGCCCCAATCTCCCTCTCTATCTCTGTACCAATCTCTCTCTCTCTCTGTCCCAATCTCCCTCTCTCTCAGTCCCAACCTCCCTCTCTCTCTGTCCCAATCTCCCTCTCTCTCTCCCTCTCTCTCTGTCCCAATCTCCTTCTCTCTCTCTGTCCCAATCTCCCTCTCTATCTCTGTACCAATCTCTCTCTCTCTCTGTGCCAATCTCCCTTTCTCTCTGTCCCAATCTCCCTCTCTCTCTCTGTCCCAATCTCCCTCGCTCTCCCTGCCCCAATCTCGCTCTCTCTCTGTCCCAATCTCCCTCTCTCTCTGGCCCAATCTCCCTCTCTCTCTGTCCCAATCTCCCTCTCTCTCTGTCCCAATCTCTCTCTCTCTGCCCCAATCTCCCTCTCTCTCTGTCCCAATCTTCCTCTCTCTCTGTCCCAATCTCCCTCTCTCTCTGCCCCAATCTCACTCTCTATCTCTGTACCAATCTCTCTCTATCTCTGTCCCAATCTCCCTCTCTCTCTGTCCCAATCTCCCTCTCTCTGTGTCCCACTCTCCCTCTCTCTCTCCCTCCCTCTCTGTCCCAATCTCCCTCTCTCTCAGCCCCAATCTTCCTCCCTCTCTGCCCCAATCTCTCTCTCTCTCTGTCCCAATCTCCCTCTCTCTCTGTCCCAATCTCCCTCTCTCTCTGGCCCAATCTCCCTCTCTCTCTGGCCCAATCTCCCTCTCTCTCTGTCCCAATCTCTCTCTCTCTGCCCCAAGCTCCCTCTCTCTCTATCCCAATCTCCCTCTCTCTGGCCCAATCTCCCTTTCTCTCTGTCCCAATCTCTCTCTCTCTCTCTGTCCCAGTCTCCCTCTCTCTCTGTCCCAATTGATGTGTTGGGTGCTCTGCTACACAGACGAACCAACCCTGTTGCGAATGGTACAACTCAGTTTTATTACTAACATTTATTTACAGTGGTAAACTGGTTACTGAGGTTCGATCATAACCTTAGAATCTGTGGACCTATTCCTAACACTATCTTGGACTGGCACTCAGCACATGGTGGATGTCTGAGTGGCTTGCTGTGAGCTCTGTGCCCTAAGCTGTCTCCTGCTGGAATGCACGGGAAGCGTCGTGTTCCCTGTTTTGTGGTGTTGTGTGTGTGTTGATCTGTCCATCAGTATGTATGTCTGTTTGCACCATGATGTTTACCTGAATATCATGACACCAATCACCCTCTTTCTGTCCCAATCTCTCTCTCTCTCTGTCCCAATCTCCCTCTCTCTCTGTCCCAATCTCTCTCCCAATCTCTCTCTCTCTGTCCCAATCTCCCTCTCTCTCTGCCCCAATCTCCCTCTCTCTCTGCCCCAATCTCCCTCTCGCTCTGTCCCAATCTCGCTCTCTGTCCCAATCTCCCTCTCTCTCTCTGTCGCAATCTCCCTCTCTCTCTGTCCCAATCTCCCTCTCTCTCTGCCCCAATCTCCCTCTCTCTCTGTCGCAATCTCCCTCTCTCTCTGTCCCAATCTCCCTCTCTCTCTGGCCCAATCTCCCTCTCTCTCTGTCCCAATCTCCCTCTCTCTCTGTCCCAATCTCTCTCTCTCTGCCCCAAGGTCGCTCTCTCTCTGTCCCAATCTCCCTCTCTCTCTGGCCCAATCTCCCTTTCTCTCTGTCCCAATCTCCCTCTCTCTCTGTCCCAATCTCTCTCTCTCTGCCCCAATCTCCCTCTCTCTCTGTCCCAATCTTCCTCTCTCTCTGTCCCAATCTTCCTCTCTCTCTGCCCCAATCTCACTCTCTATCTCTGTACCAATCTCTCTCTCTCTCTGTCCCAATCTCCCTCTCTCTGTCCCAATCTCCCTCTCTCTCTGTCCCAATCTCCCTCTCTCTCTCCCTCTCTCTCTGTCCCAATCTCCCTCTCTCTCTGCCCCAATCTCCCTCTCTCTCTGCCCCAATCTCTCTCTCTCTCTGTCCCAATCTCCCTCTCTCTCTCTGTCCCAATCTCCCTCTCTCTCTGTCCCAATCTCGCTCTCTCTCTCTGTCCCAATCTCCCTCTATCTCTGCCCCAATCTCCCTCTCTCCCTCTCTCTCCCCCAATCACCCTCTCTCTATCCCTCTCTCTCTGTCCCAATCTCCCTCTCTCTCTCTGTCCCAATCTCCCTCTCTCTCCGCCCCAATCTCCCTCTCTATCTCTGTACCAATCTCTCTCTCTCTCTGTCCCAATCTCCCTCTCTCTCAGTCCCAACCTCCCTCTCTCTCTGTCCCAATCTCCCTCTCTCTCTCCCTCTCTCTCTGTCCCAATCTCCTTCTCTCTCTCTGTCCCAATCTCCCTCTCTATCTCTGTACCAATCTCTCTCTCTCTCTGTGCCAATCTCCCTTTCTCTCTGTCCCAATCTCCCTCTCTCTCTCTGTCCCAATCTCCCTCGCTCTCCCTGCCCCAATCTCGCTCTCTCTCTGTCCCAATCTCCCTCTCTCTCTGGCCCAATCTCCCTCTCTCTCTGTCCCAATCTCCCTCTCTCTCTGTCCCAATCTCTCTCTCTCTGCCCCAATCTCCCTCTCTCTCTGTCCCAATCTTCCTCTCTCTCTGTCCCAATCTCCCTCTCTCTCTGCCCCAATCTCACTCTCTATCTCTGTACCAATCTCTCTCTATCTCTGTCCCAATCTCCCTCTCTCTCTGTCCCAATCTCCCTCTCTCTGTGTCCCACTCTCCCTCTCTCTCTCCCTCCCTCTCTGTCCCAATCTCCCTCTCTCTCAGCCCCAATCTTCCTCCCTCTCTGCCCCAATCTCTCTCTCTCTCTGTCCCAATCTCCCTCTCTCTCTGTCCCAATCTCCCTCTCTCTCTGGCCCAATCTCCCTCTCTCTCTGGCCCAATCTCCCTCTCTCTCTGTCCCAATCTCTCTCTCTCTGCCCCAAGCTCCCTCTCTCTCTATCCCAATCTCCCTCTCTCTGGCCCAATCTCCCTTTCTCTCTGTCCCAATCTCCCTCTCTCTCTGTCCCAATCTCTCTCTCTCTGCCCCAATCTCCCTCTCTCTCTGTCCCAATCTTCCTCTCTCTCTGTCCCAATCTCCCTCTCTCTCTGCCCCAATCTCACTCTCTATCTCTGTACCAATCTCTCTCTCTCTCTGTCCCAATCTCCCTCTCTCTCTGTCCCAATCTCCCTCTCTCTCTGTCCCAATCTCCCTCTCTCTCTCCCTCTCTCTCTGTCCCAATCCCCCTCTCTCTCTGCCCCAATCTCCCTCTCTCTCTGCACCAATCTCCCTCTCTCTCTGTCCCAATCGCCCTCTCTCTCTGTCCCAATCTCGCTCTCTCTCTCTTTCCCAATCTCCCTCTATCTCTGCCCCAATCTCCCTCTCTCTCTCCCTCTCTCTCCCCCAATCTCCCTCTCTCTCTCCCTCTCTCTCTGTCCCAATCTCCCTCTCTCTCTCTGTCCCAATCTCCCTCTCTCTCTGCCCCAATCTCCCTCTCTATCTCTGTACCAATCTCTCTCTCTCTCTGTCCCAATCTCCCTCTCTCTCTGTCCCAATCTCCCACTCTCTATCCCCCAAACTCCCTCTCTCTCTCCCTCTCTCTCTGTCCCAATCTCCCTCTCTCTCTGCCCCAATCTCCCTCTCTCTCTGCCCCAATCTCTCTCTCTCTCTGTCCCAATCTCCCTCTCTCTCTGTCCCAATCTCCCTCTCTCTCTGTCCCAATCTCCCTCTCTCTCTCTGTCCCAATCTCCCTCTCTCTCTCTGTTCCAATCTCCCTCTCTCTCTCTGTCCCAATCTCCCTCTCTCTCTCTGTCCCAATCTCCCTCTCTCTCTCTGTCCCAATCTCCCTCTCTCTCTGCCCCAATCTCCCTCTCTCTCTGTCCCAATCGCCCTCTCTCTCTGCCCCAATCTCCCTCTCTATCTCTGTACCAATCTCTCTCTCTCTCTGTCCCAATCTCCCTCTCTCTCTGTCCCAATCTCCCTCTCTCTCTGTCCCAATCTCCCTCTCTCTCTCCCCCTCTCTCTGTCCCAATCTCCCTCTCTCTCTGCCCCAATCTCCCTCTCTCTCTGTCCCAATCTTCCTCTCTCTCTGTCCCAATCTCCCTCTCTCTCTGCCCCAATCTCACTCTCTATCTCTGTACCAATCTCTCTCTATCTCTGTCCCAATCTCCCTCTCTCTCTGTCCCAATCTCCCTCTCTCTGTGTCCCACTCTCCCTCTCTCTCTCCCTCCCTCTCTGTCCCAATCTCCCTCTCTCTCAGCCCCAATCTCCCTCTCTCTCTGTCCCAATCTCCCTCTCTCTCTGCCCCAATCTCCCTCTCTCTCTGTCCCAATCTTCCTCTCTCTCTGTCCCAATCTCCCTCTCTCTCTGCCCCAATCTCCCTCTCTATCTCTGTACCAATCTCTCTCTCTCTCTGTCCCAATCTCCCTCTCTCTCTGTCCCAATCTCCCTCTCTCTCTGGCCCAATCTCCCTCTCTCTCTGGCCCAATCTCCCTCTCTCTCTGTCCCAATCTCTCTCTCTCTGCCCCAAGCTCCCTCTCTCTCTATCCCAATCTCCCTCTCTCTGGCCCAATCTCCCTTTCTCTCTGTCCCAATCTCCCTCTCTCTCTGTCCCAATCTCTCTCTCTCTGCCCCAATCTCCCTCTCTCTCTGTCCCAATCTTCCTCTCTCTCTGTCCCAATCTCCCTCTCTCTCTGCCCCAATCTCACTCTCTATCTCTGTACCAATCTCTCTCTCTCTCTGTCCCAATCTCCCTCTCTCTCTGTCCCAATCTCCCTCTCTCTCTGTCCCAATCTCCCTCTCTCTCTCCCTCTCTCTCTGTCCCAATCCCCCTCTCTCTCTGCCCCAATCTCCCTCTCTCTCTGCACCAATCTCCCTCTCTCTCTGTCCCAATCGCCCTCTCTCTCTGTCCCAATCTCGCTCTCTCTCTCTGTCCCAATCTCCCTCTATCTCTGCCCCAATCTCCCTCTCTCTCTCCCTCTCTCTCCCCCAATCTCCCTCTCTCTCTCCCTCTCTCTCTGTCCCAATCTCCCTCTCTCTCTCTGTCCCAATCTCCCTCTCTCTCTGCCCCAATCTCCCTCTCTATCTCTGTACCAATCTCTCTCTCTCTCTGTCCCAATCTCCCTCTCTCTCTGTCCCAATCTCCCTCTCTCTATCCCCCAATCTCCCTCTCTCTCTCTCTGTGCCAATCTCCCTCTCTCTCTGCCCCAATCTCCCTCTCTCTCTGCCCCAATCTCTCTCTCTCTCTGTCCCAATCTCCCTCTCTCTCTGTCCCAATCTCCCTCTCTCTCTGTCCCAATCTCCCTCTCTCTCTCTGTCCCAATCTCCCTCTCTCTCTCTGTTCCAATCTCCCTCTCTCTCTCTGTCCCAATCTCCCTCTCTCTCTCTGTCCCAATCTCCCTCTCTTTCTCTGTCCCAATCTCCCTCTCTCTCTGTCCCAATCTCTCTCTCTCTGCCCCAATCTCCCTCTCTCTCTGTCCCAATCTTCCTCTCTCTCTGTCCCAATCTCCCTCTCTCTCTGCCCCAATCTCACTCTCTATCTCTGTACCAATCTCTCTCTATCTCTGTCCCAATCTCCCTCTCTCTCTGTCCCAATCTCCCTCTCTCTCTGTCCCAATCTCCCTCTCTCTCTCCCTCTCTCTCTGTCCCAATCTCCCTCTCTCTCTGCCCCAATCTCTCTCTCTCTGTCCCAATCTCCCTCTCTCTCTGTCCCAATCTCCCTCTCTCTCTGTCCCAATCTCCCTCTCTCTCTCTGTCCCAATCTCCCTCTCTCTCTGTCCCAGTCTCCCTCTCTCTCTGTCCCAATCTCCCTCTCTCTCTCCCTCTCTCTCTGTCCCAATCTCCCGCTCTCTCTGCCCCAATCTCCCTCTCTCTCTGCCCCAATCTCTCTCTCTCTCTGTCCCAATCTCCCTCTCTCTCTGTCCCAATCTCCCTCTCTCTCTGTCCCAATCTCCCTCTCTCTCTGTCCCAATCTCCCTCTATCTCTGCCCCAATCTCCCTCTCTCTCTGTCCCAATCTCCCTCTCTCTCTCTGTCCCAATCTCTCTCTATCTCTGTCCCAATCTCCCTCTCTCTCTGTCCCAATCTCCCTCTCTCTCTGTCCCAATCTCCCTCTCTCTCTGCCCCAATCTCCCTCTCTCTCTGCCCCAATCTCACTCTCTATCTCTGTACCAATCTCTCTCTATCTCTGTCCCAATCTCCCTCTCTCTCTGTCCCAATATCCCTCTCTCTCTGTCCCAATCTCCCTCTCTCTCTGTCCCAATCTCCCTCTCTCTCTGCCCCAATCTCCCTCTCTCTCTGCCCCAATCTCTCTCTCTCTCTGTCCCAATCTCCCTCTCTCTCTGTCCCAATCTCCCTCTCTCTCTGTCCCAATCTCCCTCTCTCTCTGTCCCAATCTCCCTCTATCTCTGCCCCAATCTCCCTCTCTCTCTGTCCCAATCTCCCTCTCTCTCTCTGTCCCAATCTCCCTCTCTCTCTGCCCCAATCTCACTCTCTATCTCTGTACCAATCTCTCTCTATCTCTGTCCCAATCTCCCTCTCTCTCTGTCCCAATCTCCCTCTCTCTCTGTCCCAATCTCCCTCTCTCTCTCCCTCTCTCTCTGTCCCAATCTCCCTCTCTCTCTGCCCCAATCTCTCTCTCTCTCTGTCCCAATCTCCCTCTCTCTCTGTCCCAATCTCCCTCTCTCTCTGTCCCAATCTCCCTCTCTCTCTCTCTGTCCCAATCTCCCTCTCTCTCTGTCCCAGTCTCCCTCTCTCTCTGTCCCAATCTCCCTCTCTCTCTCCCTCTCTCTCTGTCCCAATCTCCCTCTCTCTCTGCCCCAATCTCCCTCTCTCTCTGCCCCAATCTCTCTCTCTCTCTGTCCCAATCTCCCTCTCTCTCTGTCCCAATCTCCCTCTCTCTCTGTCCCAATCTCCCTCTATCTCTGCCCCAATCTCCCTCTCTCTCTGTCCCAATCTCCCTCTCTCTCTCTGTCCCAATCTCCCTCTCTCTCTGCCCCAATCTCCCTCTCTATCTCTGTACCAATCTCTCTCTCTCTCTGTCCCAATCTCCCTCTCTCTCTGTCCCAATCTCCCTCTCTCTCTGTCCCAATCTCCCTCTCTCTCTCCCTCTCTCTCTGTCCCAATCTCCTTCTCTCTCTCTGTCCCAATCTCCCTCTCTCTGTCCCAATCTCCCTCTCTCTCTCTGTCCCAATCTCCCTCTCTCTCTGTCCCAATGAGGCACTATCAATTGGACAAAGACTATAGTTGAATACAACTGAGGCTTTATTGCTATCAGATGTGTGGCCTCCCACAGCAGCTGGCGAAATGGTTGCTGGCTGGAGGACACGCATATTTATACAGGCAGGGACTACTGGTGAACCTGTAGTACAGGTCCTACCGTACATCACCTAATACAGGTGCAACAGTGGTTTACCACACCTAATCTCCCTCTCTCTCTCTGTCCCAATCTCCCTCTCTCTCTTCCCAATCTCTCTCTCTGTCTCTCTCTGTCCCATATTCTCTCCCTCTCTCTCTCTGTCCCAATCTCTCTCTCTCTCTCTGTCCCAGTCTCCCTCTCTCTCTGTCCCAATTGATGTGTTGGGTGCTCTGCTACACAGACGAACCAACACGGTTGCGAATGGTACAACTCAGTTTTATTACTAACATTTATTTACAGTGGTAAACTGGTTACTGAGGTTCGATCATAACCCTAGAATCTGTGGACCTATTCCTAACACTATCTTGGAGTGGCACTCAGCACATGGTGGATGTCTGAGTGGCTTGCTGTGAGCTCAGTGCCCTAAGCTGTCTCCTGCTGGAATGCACGGGAAGCGTCGTGTTCCCTGTTTTGTGGTGTTGTGTGTGTGTTGACTGGTCCGTTGATCTGTCCATCAGTATGTATGTCTGTTTGCACCATGATGTTTACCTGAATATCATGACACCAATCACCCTCTCTCTGTCCCAATCTCTCTCTCTCTCTGTCCCAATCTCCCTCTCTCTCTGTCCCAATCTCTCTCCCAATCTCTCTCTCTCTGTCCCAATCTCCCTCTCTCTCTGCCCCAATCTCTCTCTCTCTCTGCCCCAATCTCCCTCTCGCTCTGTCCCAATCTCGCTCTCTGTCCCAATCTCCCTCTCTCTCTGTCGCAATCTCCCTCTCTCTCTGTCCCAATCTCCCTCTCTCTCTGCCCCAATCTCCCTCTCTCTCTGTCGCAATCTCCCTCTCTCTCTGTCCCAATCTCCCCCTCTCTCTGGCCCAATCTCCCTCTCTCTCTGTCCCAATCGCCCTCTCTCTCTGTCCCAATCTCTCTCTCTCTGCCCCAAGCTCGCTCTCTCTCTGTCCCAATCTCCCTCTCTCTCTGGCCCAATCTCCCTTTCTCTCTGTCCCAATCTCCCTCTCTCTCTGTCCCAATCTCTCTCTCTCTGCCCCAATCTCCCTCTCTCTCTGTCCCAATCTTCCTCTCTCTCTGTCCCAATCTCCCTCTCTCTCTGCCCCAGTCTCACTCTCTATCTCTGTACCAATCTCTCTCTCTCTCTGTCCCAATCTCCCTCTCTCTCTGTCCCAGTCTCCCTCTCTCTCTGTCCCAATCTCCCTCTCTCTCTCCCTCTCTCTCTGTCCCAATCTCCCTCTCTCTCTGCCCCAATCTCCCTCTCTCTCTGCCCCAATCTCTCTCTCTCTCTGTCCCAATCTCCCTCTGTCTCTGTCCCAATCTCCCTCTCTCTCTGTCCCAATCTCCCTCTCTCTCTGTCCCAATCTCCCTCTATCTCTGCCCCAATCTCCCTCTCTCTCTCCCTCTCTCTCCCCCAATCTCCCTCTCTCTCTGTCCCAATCTCCCTCTCTCTCTCTCTGTCCCAATCTCCCTCTCTCTCTGCCCCAATCTCCCTCTCTATCTCTGTACCAATCTCTCTCTCTCTCTCTGTCCCAATCTCCCTCTCTCTCTGTCCCAATCTCCCTCTCTCTCTGTCCCAATCTCCCTCTCTCTCTGTCCCAATCTCCCTCTCTCTCTCCCTCTCTCTCTGTCCCAATCTCCTTCTCTCTCTCTGTCCCAATCTCCCTCTCTCTGTCCCAATCTCCCTCTCTATCTCTGTACCAATCTCTCTCTCTCTCTGTGCCAATCTCCCTTTCTCTCTGTCCCAATCTCCCTCTCTCTCTCTGTCCCAATCTCCCTCGCTCTCCCTGCCCCAATCTCGCTCTCTCTCTGTCCCAATCTCCCTCTCTCTGTCCCAATCTCCCTCTCTATCTCTGTACCAATCTCTCTCTCTCTGTCCCAATCTCCCTCTATCTCTGCCCCAATCTCCCTCTCTCTCTCCCTCTCTCTCCCCCAATCTCCCTCTCTCTCTGTCCCAATCTCCCTCTCTCTCTCTGTCCCAATCTCCCTCTCTATCTCTGTACCAATCTCTCTCTCTCTCTGTCCGAATCTCCCTCTCTCTCTGTCCCAATATTCTTCTCTCTCTCTGTCCCAATCTCCCTCTCTCTGTCCCAATCTCCCTCTCTATCTCTGTACCAATCTCTCTCTCTCTCTGTGCCAATCTCCCTTTCTCTCTGTCCCAATCTCCCTCTCTCTCTCTGTCCCAATCTCCCTCGCTCTCCCTGCCCCAATCTCCCTCTCTCTCTGTCCCAATCTCCCTCTCTCTCTGTCCCAATCTCCCTCTCTCTCTCTGTCTCAATCTCCCTCTATCTCTGCCCCAATCTCCCTCTCTCTCTCCCTCTCTCTCCCCCAATCTCCCTCTCTCTCTCCCTCTCTCTCTGTCCCAATCTCCCTCTCTCTCTCTGTCCCAATCTCCCTCTCTCTCTGCCCCAATCTCCCTCTCTATCTCTGTACCAATCTCTCTCTCTCTCTGTCCCAATCTCCCTCTCTCTCTGTCCCAATCTCCCTCTCTGTCCCAATCTCCCTCTCTCTCTCCCTCTCTCTCTGTCCCAATCTCCTTCTCTCTCTCTGTCCCAATCTCCCTCTCTCTGTCCCAATCTCCCTCTCTCTCAGTCCCAACCTCCCTCTCTCTCTGTCCCAATCTCCCTCTCTCTCTCCCTCTCTCTCTGTCCCAATCTCCTTCTCTCTCTCTGTCCCAATCTCCCTCTCTATCTCTGTACCAATCTCTCTCTCTCTCTGTGCCAATCTCCTTTTCTCTCTGTCCCAATCTCCCTCTCTCTCTCTGTCCAAATCTCCCTCGCTCTCCCTGCCCCAATCTCGCTCTCTCTCTGTCCCAATCTCCCTCTCTCTCTGGCCCAATCTCCCTCTCTCTCTGTCCCAATCTCCCTCTCTCTCTGTCCCAATCTCTCTCTCTCTGCCCCAATCTCCCTCTCTCTCTGTCCCAATCTTCCTCTCTCTCTGTCCCAATCTCCCTCTCTCTCTGCCCCAATCTCACTCTCTATCTCTGTACCAATCTCTCTCTATCTCTGTCCCAATCTCCCTCTCTCTCTGTCCCAATCTCCCTCTCTCTGTGTCCCACTCTCCCTCTCTCTCTCCCTCCCTCTCTGTCCCAATCTCCCTCTCTCTCAGCCCCAATCTCCCTCTCTCTCTGCCCCAATCTCTCTCTCTCTCTGTCCCAATCTCCCTCTCTCTCTGTCCCAATCTCCCTCTCTCTCTGGCCCAATCACCCTCTCTCTCTGGCCCAATCTCCCTCTCTCTCTGTCCCAATCTCTCTCTCTCTGCCCCAAGCTCCCTCTCTCTCTATCCCAATCTCCCTCTCTCTGGCCCAATCTCCCTTTCTCTCTGTCCCAATCTCCCTCTCTCTCTGTCCCAATCTCTCTCTCTCTGCCCCAATCTCCCTCTCTCTCTGTCCCAATCTTCCTCTCTCTCTGTCCCAATCTCCCTCTCTCTCTGCCCCAATCTCACTCTCTATCTCTGTACCAATCTCTCTCTCTCTCTGTCCCAATCTCCCTCTCTCTCTGTCCCAATCTCCCTCTCTCTCTGTCCCAATCTCCCTCTCTCTCTCCCTCTCTCTCTGTCCCAATCCCCCTCTCTCTCTGCCCCAATCTCCCTCTCTCTCTGTCCCAATCTCCCTCGCTCTCCCTGCCCCAATCTCCCTCTCTCTCTGTCCCAATCTCCCTCTCTCTCTGTCCCAATCTCCCTCTCTCTCTCTGTCTCAATCTCCCTCTATCTCTGCCCCAATCTCCCTCTCTCTCTCCCTCTCTCTCCCCCAATCTCCCTCTCTCTCTCCCTCTCTCTCTGTCCCAATCTCCCTCTCTCTCTCTGTCCCAATCTCCCTCTCTCTCTGCCCCAATCTCCCTCTTTCTCTGTCCCAATCTCCCTCTCTCTCTGCCCCAATCTCCCTCTCTATCTCTGTACCAATCTCTCTCTCTCTCTATCCCAATCTCCCTCTCTCTCTGTCCCAATCTCCCTCTCTCTCTGTCCCAATCTCCCTCTCTCTCTCCCACTCTCTCTGTCCCAATCTCCCTCTCTCTCTGCCACAATCTCCCTCTCTCTCTGCCCCAATCTCTCTCTCTCTCTGTCCCAATCTCCCTCTCTCTCTGTCCCAATCTCCCTCTCTCTCTGTCCCAATCTCCCTCTCTCTCTCTGTCCCAATCTCCCTCTCTCTCTGTTCCAATCTCCCTCTCTCTCTCTGTCCCAATCTCCGTCTCTCTCCCTGTCCCAATCTCCCTCTCTCTCTCTGTCCCAATCTCCCTCTCTCTCTGTCCCAATCTCTCTCTCTCTGCCCCAATCTCCCTCTCTCTCTGTCCCAATCTTCCTCTCTCTCTGTCCCAATCTCCCTCTCTCTCTGCCCCAATCTCACTCTCTATCTCTGTACCAATCTCTCTCTATCTCTGTCCCAATCTCCCTCTCTCTCTGTCCCAATCTCCCTCTCTCTCTGTCCCAATCTCCCTCTATCTCTGTCCCAATCTCCCTCTCTCTCTGTCCCAATCTCCCTCTCTCTCTGTCCCAATCTCCCTCTCTCTCTCCCTCTCTCTCTGTCCCAATCTCCCTCTCTCTCTGCCCCAATCTCCCTCTCTCTCTGCCCCAATCTCTCTTTCTCTCTGTCCCAATCTCCCTCTCTCTCTGTCCCAATCTCCCTCTCTCTCTGTCCCAATCTCCCTCTCTCTCTCTGTCCCAATCTCCCTCTCTCTCTCTGTTCCAATCTCCCTCTCTCTCTCTGTCCCAATCTCCCTCTCTCTCTCTGTCCCAATCTCCCTCTCTCTCTCTGTCCCAATCTCCCTCTCTCTCTGTCCCAATGAGGCACTATCAATTGGACAAAGACTATAGTTGAATACAACTGAGGCTTTATTGCTATCAGATGTGTGGCCTCCCACAGCAGCTGGCGAAATGGTTGCTGGCTGGAGGACACGCATATTTATACAGGCAGGGACTACTGGTGAACCTGTAGTACAGGTCCTACCGTACATCACCTAATACAGGTGCAACAGTGGTTTACCACACCTAATCTCCCTCTCTCTCTCTGTCCCAATCTCCCTCTCTCTCTTCCCAATCTCTCTCTCTGTCTCTCTCTGTCCCAATTTCTCTCCCTCTCTCTCTCTGTCCCAATCTCTCTCTCTCTCTCTGTCCCAGTCTCCCTCTCTCTCTGTCCCAATTGATGTGTTGGGTGCTCTGCTACACAGACGAACCAACACGGTTGCGAATGGTACAACTCAGTTTTATTACTAACATTTATTTACAGTGGTAAACTGGTTACTGAGGTTCGATCATAACCCTAGAATCTGTGGACCTATTCCTAACACTATCTTGGAGTGGCACTCAGCACATGGTGGATGTCTGAGTGGCTTGCTGTGAGCTCAGTGCCCTAAGCTGTCTCCTGCTGGAATGCACGGGAAGCGTCGTGTTCCCTGTTTTGTGGTGTTGTGTGTGTGTTGACTGGTCCGTTGATCTGTCCATCAGTATGTATGTCTGTTTGCACCATGATGTTTACCTGAATATCATGACACCAATCACCCTCTCTCTGTCCCAATCTCTCTCTCTCTCTGTCCCAATCTCCCTCTCTCTCTGTCCCAATCTCTCTCCCAATCTCTCTCTCTCTGTCCCAATCTCCCTCTCTCTCTGCCCCAATCTCCCTCTCTCTCTGCCCCAATCTCCCTCTTTCTCTGTCCCAATCTCCCTCTCTCTCTGCCCCAATCTCCCTCTCTATCTCTGTACCAATCTCTCTCTCTCTCTATCCCAATCTCCCTCTCTCTCTGTCCCAATCTCCCTCTCTCTCTGTCCCAATCTCCCTCTCTCTCTCCCACTCTCTCTGTCCCAATCTCCCTCTCTCTCTGCCACAATCTCCCTCTCTCTCTGCCCCAATCTCTCTCTCTCTCTGTCCCAATCTCCCTCTCTCTCTGTCCCAATCTCCCTCTCTCTCTGTCCCAATCTCCCTCTCTCTCTCTGTCCCAATCTCCCTCTCTCTCTGTTCCAATCTCCCTCTCTCTCTCTGTCCCAATCTCCGTCTCTCTCTCTGTCCCAATCTCCCTCTCTCTCTCTGTCCCAATCTCCCTCTCTCTCTGTCCCAATCTCTCTCTCTCTGCCCCAATCTCCCTCTCTCTCTGTCCCAATCTTCCTCTCTCTCTGTCCCAATCTCCCTCTCTCTCTGCCCCAATCTCACTCTCTATCTCTGTACCAATCTCTCTCTATCTCTGTCCCAATCTCCCTCTCTCTCTGTCCCAATCTCCCTCTCTCTCTGTCCCAATCTCCCTCTATCTCTGTCCCAATCTCCCTCTCTCTCTGTCCCAATCTCCCTCTCTCTCTGTCCCAATCTCCCTCTCTCTCTGTCCCAATCTCCCTCTCTCTCTCCCTCTCTCTCTGTCCCAATCTCCCTCTCTCTCTGCCCCAATCTCCCTCTCTCTCTGCCCCAATCTCTCTTTCTCTCTGTCCCAATCTCCCTCTCTCTCTGTCCCAATCTCCCTCTCTCTCTGTCCCAATCTCCCTCTCTCTCTCTGTCCCAATCTCCCTCTCTCTCTCTGTTCCAATCTCCCTCTCTCTCTCTGTACCAATCTCCCTCTCTCTCTCTGTCCCAATCTCCCTCTCTCTCTCTGTCCCAATCTCCCTCTCTCTCTGTCCCAATGAGGCACTATCAATTGGACAAAGACTATAGTTGAATACAACTGAGGCTTTATTGCTATCAGATGTGTGGCCTCCCACAGCAGCTGGCGAAATGGTTGCTGGCTGGAGGACACGCATATTTATACAGGCAGGGACTACTGGTGAACCTGTAGTACAGGTCCTACCGTACATCACCTAATACAGGTGCAACAGTGGTTTACCACACCTAATCTCCCTCTCTCTCTCTGTCCCAATCTCCCTCTCTCTCTTCCCAATCTCTCTCTCTGTCTCTCTCTGTCCCAATTTCTCTCCCTCTCTCTCTCTGTCCCAATCTCTCTCTCTCTCTCTGTCCCAGTCTCCCTCTCTCTCTGTCCCAATTGATGTGTTGGGTGCTCTGCTACACAGACGAACCAACACGGTTGCGAATGGTACAACTCAGTTTTATTACTAACATTTATTTACAGTGGTAAACTGGTTACTGAGGTTCGATCATAACCCTAGAATCTGTGGACCTATTCCTAACACTATCTTGGAGTGGCACTCAGCACATGGTGGATGTCTGAGTGGCTTGCTGTGAGCTCAGTGCCCTAAGCTGTCTCCTGCTGGAATGCACGGGAAGCGTCGTGTTCCCTGTTTTGTGGTGTTGTGTGTGTGTTGACTGGTCCGTTGATCTGTCCATCAGTATGTATGTCTGTTTGCACCATGATGTTTACCTGAATATCATGACACCAATCACCCTCTCTCTGTCCCAATCTCTCTCTCTCTCTGTCCCAATCTCCCTCTCTCTCTGTCCCAATCTCTCTCCCAATCTCTCTCTCTCTGTCCCAATCTCCCTCTCTCTCTGCCCCAATCTCCCTCTCTCTCTGCCCCAATCTCCCTCTCGCTCTGTCCCAATCTCGCTCTCTGTCCCAATCTCCCTCTCTCTCTGTCGCAATCTCCCTCTCTCTCTGTCCCAATCTCCCTCTCTCTCTGCCCCAATCTCCCTCTCTCTCTGTCGCAATCTCCCTCTCTCTCTGTCCCAATCTCCCCCTCTCTTTGGCCCAATCTCCCTCTCTCTCTGTCCCAATCGCCCTCTCTCTCTGTCCCAATCTCTCTCTCTCTGCCCCAAGCTCGCTCTCTCTCTGTCCCAATCTCCCTCTCTCTCTGGCCCAATCTCCCTTTCTCTCTGTCCCAATCTCCCTCTCTCTCTGTCCCAATCTCTCTCTCTCTGCCCCAATCTCCCTCTCTCTCTGTCCCAATCTTCCTCTCTCTCTGTCCCAATCTCCCTCTCTCCCTGCCCCAGTCTCACTCTCTATCTCTGTACCAATCTCTCTCTCTCTCTGTCCCAATCTCCCTCTCTCTCTGTCCCAGTCTCCCTCTCTCTCTGTCCCAATCTCCCTCTCTCTCTGCCCCAATCTCCCTCTCTCTCTGCCCCAATCTCCCTCTCTCTCTGCCCCAATCTCTCTCTCTCTCTGTCCCAATCTCCCTCTCTCTCTGTCCCAATCTCCCTCTCTCTCTGTCCCAATCTCCCTCTCTCTCTCTGTCCCAATCTCCCTCTATCTCTGCCCCAATCTCCCTCTCTCTCTCCCTCTCTCTCCCCCAATCTCCCTCTCTCTCTGTCCCAATCTCCCTCTCTCTCTCTGTCCCAATCTCCCTCTCTCTCTGCCCCAATCTCCCTCTCTATCTCTGTACCAATCTCTCTCTCTCTCTGTCCCAATCTCCCTCTCTCTCTGTCCCAATCTCCCTCTCTCTCTGTCCCAATCTCCCTCTCTCTCTCCCTCTCTCTCTGTCCCAATCTCCTTCTCTCTCTCTGTCCCAATCTCCCTCTCTCTGTCCCAATCTCCCTCTCTATCTCTGTACCAATCTCTCTCTCTCTCTGTGCCAATCTCCCTTTCTCTCTGTCCCAATCTCCCTCTCTCTCTCTGTCCCAATCTCCCTCGCTCTCCCTGCCCCAATCTCGCTCTCTCTCTGTCCCAATCTCCCTCTCTCTCTGTCCCAATCTCCCTCTCTCTCTCTGTCTCAATCTCCCTCTATCTCTGCCCCAATCTCCCTCTCTCTCTCCCTCTCTCTCCCCCAATCTCCCTCTCTCTCTCCCTCTCTCTCTGTCCCAATCTCCCTCTCTCTCTCTGTCCCAATCTCCCTCTCTCTCTGCCCCAATCTCCCTCTCTATCTCTGTACCAATCTCTCTCTCTCTCTGTCCCAATCTCCCTCACTCTCTGTCCCAATCTCCCTCTCTGTCCCAATCTCCCTCTCTCTCTCCCTCTCTCTCTGTCCCAATCTCCTTCTCTCTCTCTGTCCCAATCTCCCTCTCTCTGTCCCAATCTCCCTCTCTATCTCTGTACCAATCTCTCTCTCTCTCTGTGCCAATCTCCCTCTCTCTCTGTCCCAATCTCCCTCTCTCTCTCCGTCTCTCTCTGTCAGAATATCCTTCTCTCTCTCTGTCCCAATCTCCCTCTCTCTGTCCCAATCTCCCTCTCTATCTCTGTACCAATCTCTCTCTCTCTCTGTGCCAATCTCCCTTTCTCTCTGTCCCAATCTTCCTCTCTCTCTCTGTCCCAATCTCCCTCGCTCTCCCTGCCCCAATCTCGCTCTCTCTCTGTCCCAATCTCCCTCTCTCTCTGTCCCAATCTCCCTCTCTCTCTCTGTCTCAATCTCCCTCTATCTCTGCCCCAATCTCCCTCTCTCTCTCCCTCTCTCTCCCCCAATCTCCCTCTCTCTCTCCCTCTCTCTCTGTCCCAATCTCCCTCTCTCTCTCTGTCCCTATCTCCCTCTCTCTCTGCCCCAATCTCCCTCTCTATCTCTGTACCAATCTCTCTCTCTCTCTGTCCCAATCGCCCTCTCTCTCTGTCCCAATCTCTCTCTCTCTGCCCCAAGCTCGCTCTCTCTCTGTCCCAATCTCCCTCTCTCTCTGGCCCAATCTCCCTTTCTCTCTGTCCCAATCTCCCTCTCTCTCTGTCCCAATCTCTCTCTCTCTGCCCCAATCTCCCTCTCTCTCTGTCCCAATCTTCCTCTCTCTCTGTCCCAATCTCCCTCTCTCTCTGCCCCAGTCTCACTCTCTATCTCTGTACCAATCTCTCTCTCTCTCTGTCCCAATCTCCCTCTCTCTCTGTCCCAGTCTCCCTCTCTCTCTGTCCCAATCTCCCTCTCTCTCTGCCCCAATCTCCCTCTCTCTCTGCCCCAATCTCCCTCTCTCTCTGCCCCAATCTCTCTCTCTCTCTGTCCCAATCTCCCTCTCTCTCTGTCCCAATCTCCCTCTCTCTCTGTCCCAATCTCCCTCTCTCTCTCTGTCCCAATCTCCCTCTATCTCTGCCCCAATCTCCCTCTCTCTCTCCCTCTCTCTCCCCCAATCTCCCTCTCTCTCTGTCCCAATCTCCCTCTCTCTCTCTGTCCCAATCTCCCTCTCTCTCTGCCCCAATCTCCCTCTCTATCTCTGTACCAATCTCTCTCTCTCTCTGTCCCAATCTCCCTCTCTCTCTGTCCCAATCTCCCTCTCTCTCTGTCCCAATCTCCCTCTCTCTCTCCCTCTCTCTCTGTCCCAATCTCCTTCTCTCTCTCTGTCCCAATCTCCCTCTCTCTGTCCCAATCTCCCTCTCTATCTCTGTACCAATCTCTCTCTCTCTCTGTGCCAATCTCCCTTTCTCTCTGTCCCAATCTCCCTCTCTCTCTCTGTCCCAATCTCCCTCGCTCTCCCTGCCCCAATCTCGCTCTCTCTCTGTCCCAATCTCCCTCTCTCTCTGTCCCAATCTCCCTCTCTCTCTCTGTCTCAATCTCCCTCTATCTCTGCCCCAATCTCCCTCTCTCTCTCCCTCTCTCTCCCCCAATCTCCCTCTCTCTCTCCCTCTCTCTCTGTCCCAATCTCCCTCTCTCTCTCTGTCCCAATCTCCCTCTCTCTCTGCCCCAATCTCCCTCTCTATCTCTGTACCAATCTCTCTCTCTCTCTGTCCCAATCTCCCTCACTCTCTGTCCCAATCTCCCTCTCTGTCCCAATCTCCCTCTCTCTCTCCCTCTCTCTCTGTCCCAATCTCCTTCTCTCTCTCTGTCCCAATCTCCCTCTCTCTGTCCCAATCTCCCTCTCTATCTCTGTACCAATCTCTCTCTCTCTCTGTGCCAATCTCCCTCTCTCTCTGTCCCAATCTCCCTCTCTCTCTCTCCCTCTCTCTGTCCCAATCTCCTTCTCTCTCTCTGTCCCAATCTCCCTCTCTCTGTCCCAATCTCCCTCTCTATCTCTGTACCAATCTCTCTCTCTCTCTGTGCCAATCTCCCTTTCTCTCTGTCCCAATCTCCCTCTCTCTCTCTGTCCCAATCTCCCTCGCTCTCCCTGCCCCAATCTCGCTCTCTCTCTGTCCCAATCTCCCTCTCTCTCTGTCCCAATCTCCCTCTCTCTCTCTGTCTCAATCTCCCTCTATCTCTGCCCCAATCTCCCTCTCTCTCTCCCTCTCTCTCCCCCAATCTCCCTCTCTCTCTCCCTCTCTCTCTGTCCCAATCTCCCTCTCTCTCTCTGTCCCAATCTCCCTCTCTCTCTGCCCCAATCTCCCTCTCTATCTCTGTACCAATCTCTCTCTCTCTCTGTCCCAATCTCCCTCACTCTCTGTCCCAATCTCCCTCTCTGTCCCAATCTCCCTCTCTCTCTCCCTCTCTCTCTGTCCCAATCTCCTTCTCTCTCTCTGTCCCAATCTCCCTCTCTCTGTCCCAATCTCCCTCTCTATCTCTGTACCAATCTCTCTCTCTCTCTCTGCCAATCTCCCTTTCTCTCTGTCCCAATCTCCCTCTCTCTCTCTGTCCCAATCTCCCTCGCTCTCCCTGCCCCAATCTCGCTCTCTCTCTGTCCCAATCTCCCTCTCTCTCTGTCCCAATCTCCCTCTCTCTCTGTCCCAATCTCCCTCTCTCTCTGTCCCAATCTCTCTCTCTCTGCCCCAATCTCCCTCTCTCTCTGTCCCAATCTTCCTCTCTCTCTGTCCCAATCTGCCTCTCTCTTGCCCCAATCTCACTCTCTATCTATGTACCAATCTCTCTCTCTCTCTGTCCCAATCTCCCTCTCTCTCTGTCCCAATCTCTCTCTCTCTCTGTCCCAATCTCCCTCTCTCTCTGTCCCAATCTCCCTCTCTCTCTGTCCCAATCTCCCCCTCTCTCTCTGTCCCAATCTCCCTCTCTCTCTGTCCCAATCTCCCTCTCTCTCTGTCCCAATCTCCCTCTCTCTCTGCCCCAATCTCCCTCTCTATCTGTCCCAATCTCCCTCTCTCTCTCTGTCCCAATCTCCCTCTATCTCTGCCCCAATCTCCCTCTCTCTCTCCCTCTCTCTCCCCCAATCTCCCTCTCTCTCTGTCCCAATCTCCCTCTCTCTCTGTCCCAATCTCCCTCTCTCTCTGTCCCAATCTCTCTCTCTCTCTGGCCCAATCTCCCTTTCTCTCTGTCCCAATCTCCCTCTCTCTCTGTCCCAATCTCTCTCTCTCTGCCCCAATCTCCCTCTCTCTCTGTCCCAATCTTCCTCTCTCTCTGTCCCAATCTCCCTCTCTCTCTGCCCCAGTCTCACTCTCTATCTCTGTACCAATCTCTCTCTCTCTCTGTCCCAATCTCCCTCTCTCTCTGTCCCAGTCTCCCTCTCTCTCTGTCCCAATCTCCCTCTCTCTCTGCCCCAATCTCCCTCTCTCTCTGCCCCAATCTCCCTCTCTCTCTGCCCCAATCTCTCTCTCTCTCTGTCCCAATCTCCCTCTCTCTCTGTCCCAATCTCCCTCTCTCTCTGTCCCAATCTCCCTCTCTCTCTCTGTCCCAATCTCCCTCTATCTCTGCCCCAATCTCCCTCTCTCTCTCCCTCTCTCTCCCCCAATCTCCCTCTCTCTCTGTCCCAATCTCCCTCTCTCTCTCTGTCCCAATCTCCCTCTCTCTCTGCCCCAATCTCCCTCTCTATCTCTGTACCAATCTCTCTCTCTCTCTGTCCCAATCTCCCTCTCTCTCTGTCCCAATCTCCCTCTCTCTCTGTCCCAATCTCCCTCTCTCTCTCCCTCTCTCTCTGTCCCAATCTCCTTCTCTCTCTCTGTCCCAATCTCCCTCTCTCTGTCCCAATCTCCCTCTCTATCTCTGTACCAATCTCTCTCTCTCTCTGTGCCAATCTCCCTTTCTCTCTGTCCCAATCTCCCTCTCTCTCTCTGTCCCAATCTCCCTCGCTCTCCCTGCCCCAATCTCGCTCTCTCTCTGTCCCAATCTCCCTCTCTCTCTGTCCCAATCTCCCTCTCTCTCTCTGTCTCAATCTCCCTCTATCTCTGCCCCAATCTCCCTCTCTCTCTCCCTCTCTCTCCCCCAATCTCCCTCTCTCTCTCCCTCTCTCTCTGTCCCAATCTCCCTCTCTCTCTCTGTCCCAATCTCCCTCTCTCTCTGCCCCAATCTCCCTCTCTATCTCTGTACCAATCTCTCTCTCTCTCTGTCCCAATCTCCCTCACTCTCTGTCCCAATCTCCCTCTCTGTCCCAATCTCCCTCTCTCTCTCCCTCTCTCTCTGTCCCAATCTCCTTCTCTCTCTCTGTCCCAATCTCCCTCTCTCTGTCCCAATCTCCCTCTCTATCTCTGTACCAATCTCTCTCTCTCTCTGTGCCAATCTCCCTCTCTCTCTGTCCCAATCTCCCTCTCTCTCTCCCTCTCTCTCTGTCCCAATCTCCTTCTCTCTCTCTGCCAATCTCCCTTTCTCTCTGTCCCAATCTCCCTCTCTCTCTCTGTCCCAATCTCCCTCGCTCTCCCTGCCCCAATCTCGCTCTCTCTCTGTCCCAATCTCCCTCTCTCTCTGTCCCAATCTCCCTCTCTCTCTGTCCCAATCTCCCTCTCTCTCTGTCCCAATCTCTCTCTCTCTGCCCCAATCTCCCTCTCTCTCTGTCCCAATCTTCCTCTCTCTCTGTCCCAATCTGCCTCTCTCTTGCCCCAATCTCACTCTCTATCTATGTACCAATCTCTCTCTCTCTCTGTCCCAATCTCCCTCTCTCTCTGTCCCAATCTCTCTCTCTCTCTGTCCCAATCTCCCTCTCTCTCTGTCCCAATCTCCCTCTCTCTCTGTCCCAATCTCCCCCTCTCTCTCTGTCCCAATCTCCCTCTCTCTCTGTCCCAATCTCCCTCTCTCTCTGTCCCAATCTCCCTCTCTCTCTGCCCCAATCTCCCTCTCTATCTGTCCCAATCTCCCTCTCTCTCTCTGTCCCAATCTCCCTCTATCTCTGCCCCAATCTCCCTCTCTCTCTCCCTCTCTCTCCCCCAATCTCCCTCTCTCTCTGTCCCAATCTCCCTCTCTCTCTGTCCCAATCTCCCTCTCTCTCTGTCCCAATCTCTCTCTCTCTCTGGCCCAATCTCCCTTTCTCTCTGTCCCAATCTCCCTCTCTCTCTGTCCCAATCTCTCTCTCTCTGCCCCAATCTCCCTCTCTCTCTGTCCCAATCTTCCTCTCTCTCTGTCCCAATCTCCCTCTCTCTCTGCCCCAGTCTCACTCTCTATCTCTGTACCAATCTCTCTCTCTCTCTGTCCCAATCTCCCTCTCTCTCTGTCCCAGTCTCCCTCTCTCTCTGTCCCAATCTCCCTCTCTCTCTGCCCCAATCTCCCTCTCTCTCTGCCCCAATCTCCCTCTCTCTCTGCCCCAATCTCTCTCTCTCTCTGTCCCAATCTCCCTCTCTCTCTGTCCCAATCTCCCTCTCTCTCTGTCCCAATCTCCCTCTCTCTCTCTGTCCCAATCTCCCTCTATCTCTGCCCCAATCTCCCTCTCTCTCTCCCTCTCTCTCCCCCAATCTCCCTCTCTCTCTGTCCCAATCTCCCTCTCTCTCTCTGTCCCAATCTCCCTCTCTCTCTGCCCCAATCTCCCTCTCTATCTCTGTACCAATCTCTCTCTCTCTCTGTCCCAATCTCCCTCTCTCTCTGTCCCAATCTCCCTCTCTCTCTCTGTCCCAATCTCCCTCTATCTCTGCCCCAATCTCCCTCTCTCTCTCCCTCTCTCTCTGTCCCAATCTCCTTCTCTCTCTCTGTCCCAATCTCCCTCTCTCTGTCCCAATCTCCCTCTCTATCTCTGTACCAATCTCTCTCTCTCTCTGTGCCAATCTCCCTTTCTCTCTGTCCCAATCTCCCTCTCTCTCTCTGTCCCAATCTCCCTCGCTCTCCCTGCCCCAATCTCGCTCTCTCTCTGTCCCAATCTCCCTCTCTCTCTGTCCCAATCTCCCTCTCTCTCTCTGTCTCAATCTCCCTCTATCTCTGCCCCAATCTCCCTCTCTCTCTCCCTCTCTCTCCCCCAATCTCCCTCTCTCTCTCCCTCTCTCTCTGTCCCAATCTCCCTCTCTCTCTCTGTCCCAATCTCCATCTCTCTCTGCCCCAATCTCCCTCTCTATCTCTGTACCAATCTCTCTCTCTCTCTGTCCCAATCTCCCTCACTCTCTGTCCCAATCTCCCTCTCTGTCCCAATCTCCCTCTCTCTCTCCCTCTCTCTCTGTCCCAATCTCCTTCTCTCTCTCTGTCCCAATCTCCCTCTCTCTGTCCCAATCTCCCTCTCTATCTCTGTACCAATCTCTCTCTCTCTCTGTGCCAATCTCCCTCTCTCTCTGTCCCAATCTCCCTCTCTCTCTCCCTCTCTCTCTGTCCCAATCTCCTTCTCTCTCTCTGTCCCAATCTCCCTCTCTCTGTCCCAATCTCCCTCTCTATCTCTGTACCAATCTCTCTCTCTCTCTGTGCCAATCTCCCTTTCTCTCTGTCCCAATCTCCCTCTCTCTCTCTGTCCCAATCTCCCTCGCTCTCCCTGCCCCAATCTCGCTCTCTCTCTGTCCCAATCTCCCTCTCTCTCTGTCCCAATCTCCCTCTCTCTCTCTATCTCAATCTCCCTCTATCTCTGCCCCAATCTCCCTCTCTCTCTCCCTCTCTCTCCCCCAATCTCCCTCTCTCTCTCCCTCTCTCTCTGTCCCAATCTCCCTCTCTCTCTCTGTCCCAATCTCCCTCTCTCTCTGCCCCAATCTCCCTCTCTATCTCTGTACCAATCTCTCTCTCTCTCTGTCCCAATCTCCCTCACTCTCTGTCCCAATCTCCCTCTCTGTCCCAATCTCCCTCTCTCTCTCCCTCTCTCTCTGTCCCAATCTCCTTCTCTCTCTCTGTCCCAATCTCCCTCTCTCTGTCCCAATCTCCCTCTCTATCTCTGTACCAATCTCTCTCTCTCTCTCTGCCAATCTCCCTTTCTCTCTGTCCCAATCTCCCTCTCTCTCTCTGTCCCAATCTCCCTCGCTCTCCCTGCCCCAATCTCGCTCTCTCTCTGTCCCAATCTCCCTCTCTCTCTGTCCCAATCTCCCTCTCTCTCTGTCCCAATCTCCCTCTCTCTCTGTCCCAATCTCTCTCTCTCTGCCCCAATCTCCCTCTCTCTCTGTCCCAATCTTCCTCTCTCTCTGTCCCAATCTGCCTCTCTCTTGCCCCAATCTCACTCTCTATCTATGTACCAATCTCTCTCTCTCTCTGTCCCAATCTCCCTCTCTCTCTGTCCCAATCTCTCTCTCTCTCTGTCCCAATCTCCCTCTCTCTCTGTCCCAATCTCCCTCTCTCTCTGTCCCAATCTCCCCCTCTCTCTCTGTCCCAATCTCCCTCTCTCTCTGTCCCAATCTCCCTCTCTCTCTGTCCCAATCTCCCTCTCTCTCTGCCCCAATCTCCCTCTCTATCTGTCCCAATCTCCCTCTCTCTCTCTGTCCCAATCTCCCTCTATCTCTGCCCCAATCTCCCTCTCTCTCTCCCTCTCTCTCCCCCAATCTCCCTCTCTCTCTGTCCCAATCTCCCTCTCTCTCTGTCCCAATCTCCCTCTCTCTCTGTCCCAATCTCTCTCTCTCTGCCCCAATCTCCCTCTCTCTCTGTCCCAATCTTCCTCTCTCTCTGTCCCAATCTGCCTCTCTCTCTGCCCCAATCTCACTCTCTCTCTCCCTCTCTCTCTGTCCCAATCTCCCTCTCTCTCTCTGTCCCAATCTCCCTCTCTCTATCCCAATCTCCCTCTCTATCTCTGTACCAATCTCTCTCTCTCTCTGTCCCAATCTCCCTCTCTCTCTATCCCAATCTCCCTCTCTCTCTGTCCCAATCTCCCTCTCTCTCTCCCTCTCTCTCTGTCCCAATCTCCCTCTCTCTCTGTCCCAATCTCCCTCTCTCTCTCCCTCTCTCTCTGTCCCAATCTCCCTCTCTCTCTGTCCCAATCTCCCTCTCTCTCTATCCCAATCTCTTCTCACTGCCACAGTATTGTGATGGTTTGCCATCGCCTTGTGCAGTATGGCTGATGAAGAAAGTCTCCCCCTCCTACCACTAGGTCTATTGAAAGGCTTTACAGGCTGTTAATGGACCTGATGTACTATATTCTGCATGGGCTTCCTCAGCCATCAAGTGGGATTGGAAACCAGATCACCAGGCTGAGAGAGAGGAACTTTGTCACAAGACCTCCTTTACCTTAGCTACTCGATTAAATCTCTTTATCCTGTTAATCACCTCGTGTGTTCACTTATTTAAACTCAAAAGAGGCAAACCAGTTTAGGCAAACTCACCTCATAGACAACCCTCCATTCTGGCGTATTTGCATGGCATACCCTCCATGGTCAGTATATCCTTCCTGAGGTGTAGTGACCAAAACTGATCATCTAAAATTGAATCATCTGTGACACTCAAGGGCCGAAAGGTAATACGGTAAGGCTCCTGTACTACAGGTACGGGGGGTAGATCCCTGCCTGCTGGCTCCGCCCAGTAGGCGGAGTATAAAGGTGTGTGCTCACTGAGCTGCAGCCATTTTGGCAGCAGCTGCAGGAGACAACACATCTCTGCTTAATAAAGCCTCCATTACTCTCAACTCTTGTCTCGTCGTAATTGATAGTGCATCAATTTATTAAGCAGAGATTTTACTGCGATGGACCTCTGCATCAAGCCTGATCGCCTGCAGCTGCACCCTCAAGCAGACAACGCCACGTCGGCCTTCGACCACAGGCTAGCTTGCTTTGAAGCCTCCATCGGAGCAGCGACAGAACAACCCTCAGAAGCACAGAAACTCCAGATCCTGGACACACGGTTGAGCTCCGATATTTTTCCCCTTATCCGGGATGCGCCCAACTACACTGAGGCCATGGCGCTTCTGAAAGAGAACTACATCCGGCCGATCAACAAACTCTACGCCAGGCACCTCCTGTCCACGCGGCAACAACTCCCCGGTGAGTCATTGGACGATTTCTGACTTGCCCTGCATGCCCTGGCGAGGAACTGCGATTGCCAGGCAGATTCAGCTGTTGAACATACTGAACTCCTAATCAGGGACGCTTTCGTTACGGGCATAGGGTCGGCGTCCATCCGCCAGCACCTCTTAGAAGGGGGTACGCTCGACCTCACGCCGAGCAAGAAACTCGCGACCTCACTAATGGTAGCCTCCCGTAATGTACAAGCATATGCCCTCGACCGCACGGCGCCCCCCTCATGGACATCATGGGCCCCACCAGCGGCCGCCCCCAACAAACCCCAAGCCTGCACCGCGCGGCAGCCAACCAACCCCGGGGGGCCCAAGTGCTATTTCTGCGGGCAGACAAAGCACCCCCGGCAGCGCTGCCGGGCGCGGAGTGCAATCTGCAAGGCCTGCGGGAAGAAGGGGCATTTCGCTGCGATGTACCAGGCCCGGTCGGTCGCCGCTGTATCCAGGCCCATTGTTCCGCGCGACCCGTGGGCGCCACCATTTTCGTCCCCGTAGCCCACGTGCGGCCCGTGGGCGCCGCCATCTCCCTCTCAGCAGAACACGTGGGTCCCGTGGGCGCCGCCATCTTCCTCCCATCAGACCATGTGCGGCCCATGGGCGCAGCCATCTTTAACGCCACCCGCCATGTGCGCCCTGTGGGCGCCGCCATCTTCAGCGCCATTTTGGAAGGCGCCTCAGGACCCCTGCTCGTCGGGCACTTCATCTGGCCGCTCATCGCCCGCAACCGCCGCCGACCAGCCCGGGGCCCACCAACACCAGCCACAGCTCGCCTCCATCACACTCGACCAGTCCCGTCCACACAACTTCAACCGCGACAACGACGGTGAAAGTCGATGGCCACAAGACATCTTGCCTTCTCGACTCCAGGAGCACGGAGAGCTTCATCCACACCGCTATGGTAAGGCGCTGCTCCCTCGCGGTACACCCCGTTACCCAAAGAATCTCCCTGGCCTCCGAATCCCACTCCGTGGAGATCCGGGGTACTGCATCGCCACCTTCACCGTCCAGGGCATCGAGTTCAGCAACTTCCGGCTCTACATCCTCCCCAACCTCTGCGCTGCCTTGCTACTCGGCCTGGAGCTCCAGTGCAACCTCCAAAGTCTAACTCTAAAATTCGGCGGACCCCTACCACCCCTCACCTTATGTGGCCTCACAACCCTTAAGGTCGACCTACCCTCCCTGTTTGCAAACCTCACCCTGGATTGCAAGCCCGTCGCCACCAGGAGCAGACGGTACAGTGCCCAGTAGAGGACTTTCATTAGGTTGGAGGTCCAACGGCTTATTCATAGAAAATGAATAAGCTTCTGCGGGAAGGCATCATTGAGGCCAGCAACAGCCCCTGCAGAGCCCGAGTGGTAGTTGTAAAGACCGTGGAGAAACACAGGATGGTCATTGACTACAGTCAGACCATCAATCGGTACATGCAGCTCGACGGGTACCCCCTCCCACGCGTATCTGACATGGTCAATCAGATTGCACAGTACTGGGTCTTCTCTACATTGGACCTGAAATCTGCCTACCACCAGCCCCCCATCCGAAAGGCGGACCGCCAATACACTGCGTTCGAAGCAGATGGCCACCTTTACCACTTCCTTAGGATTCCCTTCGGCGTCACTAATGGGGTCTCGGTCTTCCAACGGGAGATGGACCGAATTGTTGACCGATACAGACTGCGGGCCACCTTCCCGTACCTCGATAATGTCACCATCTGCGGCCACGACCAGCAGGACCACGACGCTAACCTTTTCAAATTTCTCCACACCGCCAAGCTCCTGAACCTCATGTATAACAAGGAGAAGTGCGTGTTCAGCACCAACCGCTTAGCCATCCTTCGCTATGTGGTGCAAAATGGAGTTCCAGGGCCCGACCACGATCGCATGCGCCCCCTCATGGAACTCCCCCTCCCCCACTGCCCCAACGCCACAAACGATGCCTGGGGTTCTTCTCATACTATGCCCAGTGGGTCCCTGACTTTTCAGACAAGGCCCGCCCACTCATCCACTCCACAGTTTTCCCCCAGACGGCTGAGGCCCACCAGGCCTTCAACCGTATCAAGGCCGACATCGCCAAGGCCGCGATGCACGCGGTCGACGAGACCCTCCCCTTTCAAGTTGAGAGTGATGCATCAGACGTCGCTCTGGCCAGGCAGGCAGACCCGTGGCATTCTTTTCCCGCACTCTCCATGCCTCCGACATTTGGCACTCCTCTGTCAAAAAAGAGGCCCAAGCCATCGTTGAAGCTGTGCGGCACTGGAGGCATTACCTGGCCGGCAGGAGATTCACTCTCCTCATTGACCAACGGTCGGTAGCCTTCATGTTCAATAATACGCAGCCGGGCAAGATCAAAAATGATAAAATTTTGAGGTGGAGGATCGAGCTCTCCACCTGCAATTTCGAGATTTTGTATCGCCCAAGTAAGCTCAACGAGCCCCCCGATGCCCTATCCCGAGGTACATGTGCCAGCGCACAAGTGGACCGACTTCGACCCCTACACGATGGTCTCTGTCACCCGGGAGTCACCCGGTTCTTTCACTTCATAAAGGCCCGCAACCTACCCTACTCCATTGTGGAAGTCAGGACGGTCACCAAAGACTGCCAGGTCTGCGCGGAGTGCAAACCGCACTTCTACTGGCCAGACCGAGCGCACCTGGTGAAGGCCTCTCGTCCCTTTGAACGCCTCAGCATGGATTTCAAAGGGCCCCTCCCCTCCTCTGACCGAAACACGTACTTCCTGAACGTGGTCGATGAATACTCCAGATTCCCCTTCGCCATCCCATACCCCGATATGACGTCTGCCACAGTCATCAAAGCCCTCAATAGCATCTTCACTCTGTTCGGTTTTCCCGCTTATGTCCACAGCGACCGGGGATCCTCCTTTATGAGTGCTGAGCTACATCAGTTCCTGCTCAGCAAGGGTATTGCCTCGAGCAGGACGACCAGCTACAACCCCCTAAGAAACGGGCAGGTGGAGAGGGAGAACGGGACGGTCTGGAAAGCCGTCCTGCTGGCCCTACGGTCTAAAAATCTCCCGGTCTCCCGCTGGCAGGAGGTCCTCCCCGACGCCCTCCACTCCATCCGATCGCTATTTTGCACTGCGACTAATGAAACCCCCCATGAACGTCTCCTTGCCTTCCCGAGGAAGTCCACCTCCGGAGTTTCGCTCCCAACGTGGCTGGCAGCCCCAGGACCCATCCTCATCTGCAAGCACGTGCGGCTCCACAAGGAGGACCCATTGGTCGAAAGGGTACAACTGCTACATGCGAACCCGCAGTACGCTGTAGCCACCTGGGTTGGCCACTTTCCGACTTAAAATGGAGATCTGCAAAGGATACAGGGAATTTCAGCCAACACAGGAGAAACAAGCAGGTGCAAAGTTTCCTGTGTATTAAAACTTGCAGAAACCCAGACAGCACTGAAACCAGCAGCCACTTGCATACTAATGAGCGATCCCCGGGAACAATCGAAACATTTAAGGTGAATAAGGTCAAGCCAGACTCCTCGGCACCAGCAGGAGCCAAGACAAAGCAAGGCCAACGGACACTTAGGGACCGCCCAGCAATCAGGGAACAGCTCCAGTATTGGAGAAATCGATCCAAGTGATCGGAACTCAGTCCAATCACTTGGAACCAGGTACGGGGTCCGCCCCGAATGGCGCAAAGCCCCTGGGGACTATAAAGTAGAGTCCCCAAGTTCAAATCGTTCTTCTTGGCAGGGTCACTCTGCAGCTCGAAACAACCCTTGACAGTGACCTGCCTAAGCTGCCGCATCAACCAAGTAAGTCTCCAGTCAACGCTCGCTACGAGATAGGCGCTCCTAGCTACCTGTCTATACCAGCTTTTGAATCCTGCAGACTCAGAATCGAATGAAAGGCCATTTGTTCCCCTGACCTCGTGGGCCAGTTCCAAAGCTAAGTATAGGCCTTTTAGTAATAGAGATAATCTAGCAAGTAGAGTTTATGCATGAGTAGTGATTGACTGTGTATAATAAATGTGTTTTGATTTGAAACTTACTAACTGGTGTATTGAGTTATTGATCAGCACTTGAACTTGAACCTCGTGATGGTATCATAAAGATACCTGGCAACTCCAGTGCAAAGGTTATTGAAACAGAGCAAATTAAGTCAAGCCACAACAGAGCAACATTTGAGAGCCAACCAAAGTTAGCAACAACGCCTACGTGGCGTACCCCGACGGCCGCCAAGTCACAGTCTCCCTCAGGGACCTGGCACCAGCTGGTTCCCCACCACCCCCCTCCAATTGCCCCGGCGCCACCCACCCTCCCCTCAGCGCACCTCACCACAGCCCCCGCTCCAGGATGATCCGTCCTCCCATTGGTTCCCCGGGGGATGAGGATGAGGACTACACGCTCCCGGAGTCACAGGCGACTCAGCCGGCGCCTGCATCACCACCGGGACTGCGGCGCTCACAACGGAGGATCAAGGCACCCGACCGACTAAATTTGTCAACTTTCACCAAACTGTACCCTTTAAAAATGCTCACATACCATGTAAATAGTTTTCCACCACCCCCACTAGACTCTTTTTTAACAGGGGGTAAATGTGGTAGTCACCACTGTTTGTATAATATGTATATGAGAGGTAATATGGTAAAGCTCCTGTACTACAGGTACAGTAGGCAGAGTGTAAATGTGTGTGCTCACCGAGCTGCAGCCATTTCGGCAGCAGCTGCAGGAGGCTCCACATCTCTGTGTAATAAAGCCTCGATTACTCTCGACTCTCGTCTCGTTGTAATTGATAGTGCATCAAGGGTGTGAACAACAGGGAAACCCATTGACAGCAGCGGGACTGAATAATCCTGCTGACAGCCAATGGTGGGCCGCCGTGGCGCCACAGAACACGCTGCAGTTCGGAGGGAGAGTGGAAAATCCTGCCCGTGGATATCACAGGCCTCAATATCTTTCCGTCAGGGATATCAGCAATATCAGCGAGTCTGTGCCCCTCGTGCTTTCGTGAAGCAGGGCACTGATACTAAGTTTGGGAGCTGGTACTTTGATCATGTTTCACAGCAACAATCAGGAAGAGCAGAAAAGGGAGCCCAGGCCCTCAATACCTGTGCCTAAATTGCAATGCAGCCTCCAATGGATCGGCCCTGTACTTTCATAGGTCACAAAAGCTTTCTCTCCATTAGTGTGCAACTGGTGAGCACCAGACGCTCATTATAGTTATCACCATCCACTTTCCTGGCAGCTGTCAGGACACATTTATCTTGTGCCAATCCTCCATCTATTAACCCTTGAACCCTGCACTGTGATAGGAGGCTGACACTTGGAGGTAAAAGCCACCAGTTGCACTTTTGGTTCATGAGCTTTTATACGGGACGGGGAGCTGATAATAGAGTCCCCCACCTCACACTGATAGATTGGTCGATCTCCTGCTGCATTATTGGAGGGAGTTGAATGATGTGTTATTTTACAAGGGCAGGGGTATTATGTTATATGATATACTTTATTCTGCAGCTAAGGTGAAATGTTCTATTTAAGATGCCACTTAGGACCGAGATTAGGAGAAACTTCTTTACACAGAGGGTTGTGAATCTTTGGAATTCTCTACCCTAGAGGGCTGTGGAGGCGTAGTCATTGACTGGGTTTAAGGTAGAGACTGATAAATTCCTGATTCACAATAATGTAAAGGGTTATGGGGATTGGGGGTGTAAAAGGCATTGAAGTGTCCAATCAGCCATGATCGAGTTGAATGGCGGAGCAGGCTCGACGGGCTGAATGGCCTAACTCCTGTCCTAATGTCCCTATGTTCTTTCAGGCCACACGGTCAAATTGCTGTTAAGGAGGTAACGTCGGAGTTAAACTGCAGATCAAAATTATGATTGTTTCGGGGCGGCAGTGGGAGAAGGAAAACAATTAGGTGTCATGATATGCGGACACACACATAATGATATACAGACAAGCAGCTAATGGACACAGAGAACAGGACATGACCAATAAGCAGGCAGGACACTAAGGGGTGGGATCTGACTATAAAAGACACGAGGCACTCACATTCCGCCTCTTTCCACTGATGAACATCTAGAGAGTCAGTCAAGGGTGTTGTTACAATCTCACACCTCCACCACATGTCTAAGAGCTAGTCTGGTTCAGTCAGACATGGTAACCACACTTAAGTTAGCAGAGAGTCGAACTCACAGAGAACTGTGCTAACTGTGCTATTAGTTCAATAAACCTGATTGAACTAACTTCAAGGTCTGGAGTATCTTTTTGATCTAAGCTGCATCCAGTTGCAGCCAGTGTTAGACCAGTGTACCTAACACGACATGATACCAGGAGACTACTAATTTAAGGTGGCTTACCTCAGTCCGTTCTGTAACGACCAGCAAATGTATCCGGGCACCATGGAGAAGATTCAAGCTCCTCACCAACTCAGGACCTCCGACAATCTCAGTGCCAACTGGCGGATATTCAAGCAAAAGTTTCTGCTGTACATCGAATCTTCAGACCTCGAAAGTGCGCCTGATGCAAGAAAGATCGCGCTTCTCCTCTCGACAGCGGGTGATCAAGCCATCGAACTCTTCAACTCGTTTAAATTCACCGAAGGCCAGGACAAGACAAAGTTTCAGACCATCCTGGACAAGTTCGATAGTCACTGTGAAGTGGACACCAATGAAATCTTCGAGCGCTACATATTCAAACAGTGTCTACAAGGTAAAGATGAATCTTTCAGTGTCTTCTTAACTAGCCTCCGCCTGCTAGCGCTGTACATCAACTTTGGTGATATTGCTGTCTCTATGATCAGAGACCAAATCGTGTTTGGAGTTCACTCTGATCCTCTGAAAGAGCAGCTCTTAAAAATCAAGCATATGACCCTGCCAGTCGCGATTGAAACATGTACAGTGCATGAGCACTCAATAAATTGGTATTCCCAATACAAATTGGCTGAAAATGAGAAACTTGCCTCCCACGAGGCAGTGAGTGTGCAGGCCATCTCCCGGATGCAGCGCCTCAGCATTGAAGACAGCGGTCATCTCACGCGCTTTTCCCGGAGCCCCACGCATGCGCGATGCGAAAGGGATAACGAAGCGGCCGACACCCACACAGCACAGGTGCAGACGTCTGCCGACCGCACTGTGCATGTGCGACGACATACATTGCGTCATGATGCCTACGTCATGACGTGCCCGAACTGCGGCAACGCCCACTTAAATGGATATTGCCCTGCAAGAGGCAGGCGATGTTTAAACTGCGGGAAGCCTGGACACTATGCAGCCTTGTGCAGGTCTGCACCACCAGTCAGGGGCCAGCCCTCCCAATTCTAACGACGGCGAGTCCAGAATGTGCAACGACGATTACAGGATTCTGATCCTGGCAGTACAACGGATCCAGAGGACGAGTGCCTGGAGTCCGCCTACTGAGTGGGCATCATTATTACACGTGAACATGCCACACCTAACTCATCTCACATTCAGTCCATCCTCGCTGTGGATTCGGAGGACGAATGGCGTGCGGTGATGCAGGTCAACCGCTGCTCCATCCAGTTCAAGCTGGACACAGGTGCTTCTGCCAACCTCCTCTCACAGGCAGACTTCAAACGCATCAAGAAGCCCCCCAAGGTCCTTCCAGCAGCCTGCCAGCTCCTGGACTATAACGGTAATGCCATCACGGCACTGGGGTCCTGCCATTTACTCGTCTCCAACCGGAGCACCCATGCACGGCTGAGGTTTGAAATTGTCAAGCCGGACAGGGCATCCCTACTGGGCGCGCATGCCTGCAAAAAGCTAAACCTGGTGCAGCGGGTTTATTCAGCGACATCCTCCAACGTGGATCTTCAAGCTGGCATTGACAACATCCTCGCTCAGTATCCAGATGTGTTTGACGGGATGGGCACTTTGCCATATCGGTACAAGATCCTACTGCGACCTAATGCCAAGCCAGTGGTCTATGCACCACGCCGGGTCCTGGCTCCGCTGAAGGAGCGCCTGAAGGAACAGCTCAAGGAGCTGCAGCAGCAGGGGATCATTTCCAGGGTAACTGAACCGACTGACTGGGTCAGCTCGATGGTGGTGGTTAAAAAACCCTCTGGAGACCTGCACATCTGCATTGATCCCAAGGATCTCAACCATAATATAATGCGTTAACACTACCCATCCAGAAGTGGGAGGAACTCACCAGTGAGATGGCACATGCACGGGTTTTTCATGAAGTTAGATGCGTCACATGGATTCTGGCAAATCCAGCTGGATGAGTCCAGCAGAAGGCTCTGCACCTTCAACACACCGTTTGGCAGGTACTGCTATAACCGTATGCCGTTCGGCATAGTCTCGGCATCGGAAATATTTCATCGCATCATGGAGCAGATGATGGAGGGCATCGAAGGGGTTCGTGTGTACGTGGACGACGTCATCATATGGTCCACGACCCCTGAGGAGCATGTTTCCCGTCTCCAGCAGGTATTCCGCCGTGTCCACGCCAATGGTCTGAAGCTGAACAGGGCCAAATGTTGCTTTGGCATGTCGACACTCAAGTTCCTAGACGACCAGGTCTCTCAGCAGGGCGTGCGCCTGGACACAGACCAGGTCAAGGCCATCGCAGCCATGAAGGTCCCGGAAGACAAGAAGGCGGTATTGCGCTTCCTGGGCATGGTCAATTTTCTGGGCAGGTTCATCCCAAACATGGCCTCACACACCACGGCCCTACGAAACCTCGTGAAGAAGTCCATTGCCTTCGAGTGGAAGGCGGCCCATCAGGCAGAGTGGTTGGAGCTGAAAGCCAAGCTCACCACTGCACCCGTATTGGCAATTTTCGACCCCGACAGGGAAACGGAAATCTCGACAGATGCGAGCCAGAATGGCATCGGTGCGGTCCTGCTGCAACACGATGACACTTCATCCTGGGCACCAGGTGCCTACGCATCAAGGGCAATGACTCCCACCGAACAAAGGTATGCACAAATCGAGAAGGAATGCCTGGGCCTTCTCACTGGCATTCTCAAGTTTCACGACTATGTCTACGGCCTGCCGACATTCACAGTCGAGACGGATCACAGGCCCCTGGTCCACATTATCCACAAGGACCTTAATGACATGACGCCTCGGTTGCAGCGCATCCTCCTCAAACTCAGAAGGTACGACCTTGACCTGGTCTACATGCCTGGCAAGGAGCTCATCATTGCCGATACACTGTCCCACTCCATCACCGTGCCGAGTGAACCACTGAACGTCTTCCGGCAAATTGAGTCATAGGTTGAGTTACAGGTGCAGCTGTGTGCTAGCACCCTCCCGGCATCTGATGAGAAGGTGATTCGTATCCGTGAGGAGACAGCCAATGACACCCTCTTGCAGCGTGTTATGCAACACCTAGCCAATGGCTGACAAAAAGGGCAGTGCCCTCAATTTTTCAATGTAAAGGACGACCTGACAGTGGTTGATGGCATCCTCCTCAAACTGGACCGGATTGTAATCCCACACAGTCTCCAGAGCTTGGTGCTCCGTCAAATCCATGAGGGCCACCTGGGTGTGGAAAAGTGCAGATGCAGAGCCAGGCAGGCTGTATACTGGCCCGGGATCAGCCAGGACATCGTGAACATGGTCCTTAACTGTGCGACCTGTCAACGCTTCCAGCCAGCGCAGAGTAAGGAGACACTTCAGCAGCATGAAATTGAAACCTCTCCGTGGTCCAAGGTTGGCATCGACCTCTTTCATGCAAATGATCGTGATTACATGTTAATCATTTGTTATTTTCCAATTACCCTGAAGTCGTGAAGCTCTCAGACCTCACATCTCGGACCGTCGTCAAGGCCTGTAAGGAGACGTTCTCCAGACATGGTATCCCACTCACTGTCATGGTTGACAATGGCCCGTGCTTCAGCAGCCATGAATGGTCTCGGTTTGCCCAGTCGTATCGGTTTAAACACGTCACTTCCAGCCCACACTATCCGCAGCCAAACGGAAAAGTTCAGAAAGGGGTGCACATAGTGAAGCAGCTCATCTGCAAGGCCACGGATTCTGTGTCTGACATTCACCTTGCGCTGCTAGCGTACAGGGCGACCCCACTGTCCACTGGCATGTCGCCGGCTCAACTCCTGATGAACAGGGACCTGCAAACCACACTTCCAGCCATACACGTGCCCAACCTGGATCACCTCCCGGTGCTGCAGAAGGTGCAGCAACTCCGAGACCGACAAAAACAGGGCTATGATGCTCATGCCACCGATTTGCCCGTGTTATCCCCGTCAGACACTGTTCGGGTCAAGATCCCTAATGGAGGCTGGTCAGCCCCAGCTGTCGTTATTCGACAGGCTGCCCCCCACTCGTATGTTGTGCGTCTGGCTGATGGTTCTGTTGTGCGACGAAACAGACGGGCACTGCGCAAAGTTGCCTGCCCGCAAACACATTCTTCTCCATTTCCTTCTGTTGTTTTGCCAACTCCTGATACCTCGACTCACGAGGCCACCAGTCAGGCTTCAATCATCAAGGCGCTGTCGTCCCCACCACCACCTCTCCGGCGATCGACCAGGATCAAACGCAAGCCACAGAGACTGGACTTTGAACATTTGTTCTGTTTGCTATGTTCTGTGTTCTCGCATTAGACACCTGTTTTCACATGTACATATGTTCACATCCACTGCATGTATATATGTCAATATTGGCCTATTCTTGTAAATACGTTCACATATGTCATCCAAACATAAAAAAGGAGAGATGTCATGATATGCAGACACACACATAATGATATACAGACAAGCAGCTAATGGACACAGAGAACAGGACATGACCAATAAGCAGGCAGGACACTCAGGGGTGGGATCTGACTATAAAAGGCACGAGGCACTCACATTCCACCACTTTCCACTGATGAACATCTAGAGAGTCAGTCAAGGGTGTTGTTACAATCTCACACCTCCACCACGTGGCTAAGAGCTAGTCTGGTTCAGTCAGACAGAGTAACCACACTTAAGTTAGCAGAGAGTCAAACTCACAGAGAACGGTGCTAACTGTGCTATCAGTTCAATAAACCTGACTGAACTAACTTCAAAGTCTGGAGTATCTTTTTGATCTATGCTGCATTCAGTTGCAGCCAGTGTTATACCAGTGTACCTAACACGACAATAGGTATATTAGGCAATTAGCACAGAGGTATCTGGAGTAAAAGGACAGGATCAAGATGAGGCAGACAGCATTGTACCAGTGAGTATTTTTTGAGAGGAGTTATGGAGAGAACACCGTTCGTCATGAGGTGGAGGGTATCAGGTAGTGAAAGTTTAAGTGGGTGGTTCATATAATATTCTTGATCTTGTTGTGCTAACATGGAATATTTACAGTACGCTAAAGTAAGAAAGCATTAATTTTATGAAACATCTCTTAATGCAAGCTATACCTTACCACAAGCCTGTACAATACAGGGCAAGATCATGAGATGTTGTGTCATTTCCTGCGATGATGTGTAATGTGCTGTATTAGCATATTACACTGCTAGAATTTGCCCTTTATGCTACATTTTTCCAAGTCTCTGATTCTCCCCATTATACATTTCATGGGCACAGTGCGAAGTCTTACAACACCAGGTTAAAGTCCAACAGGTTTGTTTTGATGTCACTAGCTTTCAGAGCGCTGCTCCTTCCTCAGGTGAATGAAGAGGTATGTTCCAGAAACACATATATAGACAAATTCAAAGATGCCAAACAATGCTTGGAATGCGACCATTAGCAGGTGATTAAATCTTTACAGATCCAGAGATGGGGTAACCCCAGGTTAAAGAGGTGTGAATTGTACCAAGCCAGGACAGTTGGTAGGATTTCGCAGGCCAGATGTTGGGGGGTGAATGTAATGCGACATGAATCCCAGGTCCCGGTTGAGGCCGCACTCATGTGTGC
Source organism: Scyliorhinus torazame (assembly GCF_047496885.1). Classification (NCBI taxonomy): domain Eukaryota; kingdom Metazoa; phylum Chordata; class Chondrichthyes; order Carcharhiniformes; family Scyliorhinidae; genus Scyliorhinus; species Scyliorhinus torazame. The sequence continues at coordinate 108,478,423 of NC_092722.1, forward strand.
GGAACTTGGCTATAAGTTTCTGCTCGGCGATTCTGCGTGTCATGGTAGCGCAGTGGTATTGTCACTAGACTAGTAATCCCGAGACCCAAGTTCATAATCCCATCATAGCAGGTAGTGGAATTCAAATCTAATAAAATATCTGGAATTGGAACTTCCAGTGGCGGCTCTGGAGGAGTAGGTCACACATTTGATAGCTCCCGCCTGTGATGGACCTTTGGACCCTTTCCCCCCCGGTTTTTCCTGGATTTTATGGGATAAATCAGTCAAGATTGAGACAGTGAGGAGAAATCCCCCTCCAGTCTATGGAGAATTGGACCAGAAGTGGCCGTGTGAGAAGATAAAGTCCGATAAGGGCGACGCGAGCAGAGCTGGTAACGTGGAAAAGCATGGTGGAGAGCAAGGGCCGCGGGGAGACGGCACAGTGGTCGACGGAGCAGCTGGTGAAGAAGGACACGCTGGACCCGATTAAGGCCTTGATTGATCAAGTTGTGCAGAATCAAGAGACCCACAGGAGAGCAATCCAGGAGGTGGAGAAAAAGGTGTCCGCGCACGAAAAATACATCACTGTGCTGGAGACCAAGGTGGAGATGATGAACGACTGCCAGAAAAGAATGCAGGAGAAGCTGGAGTACCTGGAGAACAGGTCCAGGAGACAGAATCTTAGAATTGTCGGCCTCCCTGAAGGCAGTGAGGGATCGGATGCGAGGGCTTATGTGACGGACATGCTGAAGAAGTTGATGAGGGCTGAGGCGTTCCATCGGCCCCTGGAAGTGGAGCGCACAGAGCCCTAGTGAAGAAGCCCCGAGCGAATGAGCCGCCTAGGGCGATGGTGGTATGCTTTCACCGATTCCTGGACAAGGAACACGTTCTGCGGTGGGCCAAGAAGGAATGGAGCAGCAAGTGGGAGAATTGTGAGCTGCGCATTTATCAGGACCTGGGCGCGGATTTGGCCAAGAAGCGAGCTGGGTTTAATCGGGCAAAAACGGACCTCTTTAAGAAGGGGGTGAAGTTTGGGATGTTGTACCCAGCCCGTCTGTGGGTCACACATGAGGAACGGGACTTCTACTTTGAAACACCAGACGAAAAATGGACTTCTATTAAAGAAAAAAGGCTGGAGGCGAACTAAAAGACACTGAAGCCTTGGAGAGTACAGTGGTGGTGATTTGTTGTGCTGGGCTGTATAAGTATAAGTAGTGTTAGGTGTAATAAGGAGCTTTTTTGATGGCTAAAGTTAACTTTGTCTTGCAGGGAGCTGGTTAGAGGGGGAGGAGGGGGTTTTTGGGGCTGGTTCTGTTTTTGTGTGGTTATTTTTTTTCTAAAATGGCGGTTCCTTCACTGTTTTTTCTGATGTTTGTTTACTGGGGAATGTGATGCTTTTAATATATTTGTCCAAGTGGGGGGAGAGGGGAGAGAACAATGGGGAGAGAGACTTCTTCGTGCCATGGGCGGGCGCTAGCAAGTCAGCATGGGTCAGCTGACTCTCGGAAGCGCAGTGGGGGGCGAGCAGGTGTTAAGCTGGAGTTTGACTTGGGGAGTGTTGTTGCTGGGGGGGGGGTGGGGTGGAGAGGGGGGAGCTGCTTTGCTGACAGGGGAGGAACTGTTACTAGGGGACAAAGAGGAGGTCGGTAACAGCGAATGCCTGAGGGGGGCTCGAGGAGGCGGAGGGCGCGAGCTAGAGGCTGGTCTAAAAAGGGTGATGGCTAGTTAGCAGGGGGTGGGGCTGAAAGCCCCCCGACCAGGCTGATTGCATGGAGCGTCAGAGGGTTGAATGGGCCGGTCAAGAGGGCTCGCGTGTTTGCGCATTTGAGGGGGCTGAAGACGGATGTAGCAATGTTACAAGAGACACACCTAAAGGTTACAGACCAGACGAGATTGAGAAAGGGCTGGGTTGGCCAAGTATTCCACTCAGGGCCGGACTCAAAGACCAAGGAGGTAGCGATCTTGATCAACAAACGAGTGGCCTTTGAGGCAGGGAATATCGTGTCAGACAAGGGGGGTAGGTACATAATGGTGAGTGGGAAGCTGGAGGGGGTGCGGGTGGTACTTGTGAACATATATGCTCCGAATTGGGACGACATGGAATTTATGAGGCGGGTGTTAGGTAAGATCCCAGACTTACAGTCACATAACCTGATTATGGGAGGAGATTTTAACACAGTCATTGATCCGGAATTGGACCGGTCAAAATCCAGGACAGGGAGGAGGCCGGCCGCGGAAAGGAACTGAAGGGGTTTATGGAACAGATGGGGGTTTGAACGGCCAAGGGCGAAGGAGTTTTCTTTTTTCTCATATGTCCACGAGGTATATTCTCGCATCGACTTTTTTGTTCTGAGCAGGGCGCTAATACCAGGGGTGGTGGATACTGAGTACTCGGCAATCGGAGTGTCGGATAATGCCCCACATTGGGTGGATCTAGGGGTTAGTGTGGAGAAACGGCAATGCCCACTGTGGAGACTGGATGTGGGGTTGCTAGCGGACGAGGCGGTCTGTTGGCGAGTTAACAAGTCCATCCAGAACTACCTGGAAACAAATGATACGGGGGAGGTCTCTGCAGCGACGGTCTGGGAAGCTTTGAAGGCAGTGGTCAGAGGGGAATTAATTTCGATACAGGCCCACAGTGAAAAGGCGGAAGGGGCTGAGAGGGATAGATTAATGGAGGAGATACTCCAGGTGGACAGGAGATACTCGGAGGCACTGAACGCGGGCTGAGGGAGCGGAGGAGGTTACAGGCGGAGTTTGGGCTGTTAACTTCAGGGAAAGCGGTGGAACAGTTGAAGAAGGCAAGGGGGGTGATTTATGAGTACGGGGAAAAGGCAAGCAGAATGTTAGCACACCAGCTCAGGAAACGGGAGGCGGCCAGGGAGACAGGGAAAGTAAAGAGTAGAGACGGGAATACTGTCCTGGACTCAGTGGGGGTGAATGAGATGTTTAATGACTGTGGTAGTCACCACTAGCAGTATTATATGTATTACGGTAAGACACGTATAATACAGGTACATGGGAAAATCCCTGCCTGCTGGTTCCGCCCAGTAGGCGGCGTATAAATGTGTGTGCTCACCGGTGCTGCAGCCATTCTGGTGGCAGCTACAGGAGGCACAACATCTTTGCTCAATAAAGCCTCGATTATTCCACTACTCTCGTCTTTGTGGTAATTGATAGTGCATCAATTTATTGAGCAAAGATTTTTTAAACGATGGATCTTCGCATCAAGTCTGATCGCCTGCAGCTGAGCCTGAAAGCAGCCAACGCTACGTCTGCTTTTGACCACTGGCTAGCCTGCTTCGAAAGCTACCTCCGAACATCCGCTGAGGAACCCTCGGACGCGCAGAAGCTCCAAGTCCTTTATTCACGGGTGAGCCCCAACAATTTTCCTCTCATCCGGGATGCGCCCACTTACTCCGAAGCGATGGAGCTCCTGAAGAGACATTACGTTCGGCCAGTCAACCAACTATACGCCAGGCACCTCCTGTCCATGAGACAGCAACTCCCCGGTGAGTCTCTGGACGATTTCTGGCGTGCCCTGCACATTCTGGGGAGGAACTATGACTGCCAGGCAGTTTCGGCAATCCAGCACACAGAACCTTTAATCCGAGACGCCTTTGTTACAGGCATGAAGTCTGCGTACCTCCGCCAGCGGCTTCTGGAACGGGGTACACTTGATCTTACGGGAACCAAGCAGCTCGCGAACACGTTAAATGTGGCCCCCCATAACGTCCAGTCATACGCCCCCGACTGCACGGCACCCTCGTGGGCATCGTGGGCCCCACTAGCTGCTGACTACAGCTCACCACAAGCATGCGCCGCACGGCTGCCAGCCAACCCTGGGGGGCCCAAGTGCTATTTTTCCGGGCAGAACAAACACCCCGGCAGCGCTTCCCAGCGCGGAGCGCGACATGCAACAGATGTGGAAAGAAGGGACACTTTGTTTCTGTTTGCCAGGCCCGGTCGGTCGCCGCTATTTCCAGGCCCGGCGTTCCTGCACCCCCCACGTGCGACCCAGGGGCGCCGCCATTATCCTCCTCGCAAGCCACATACGGCCGTGGGTGCCGCCATCTTTGATGCCGCACGCCATGCGCTCCCTGTGGGCGCCGCCATCTTTGGCGCCATTTTGGACGGCGCCTCAGGACCCCTGCTCGTCTGGCCATTCATCGCCTGCCGCTACCTCCACCACCGCTGACCAGTCCGGGACCTCCCAGCATCTGCCGCAGCTCGCCTCGATCACCTTGGATCAGTCCCGGCCCCGCAACCTCGCGACCACAACAACGACAGTGAAAATCGATGGGCACGTGACGACCTGCCTTTTTGACTCCGGGAGCACAGAGAGCTTCATCCACCCCACGACGGTAAGGCGCTGGTCCCTCTCGGTACACCCCGTTACCCAGAAAATCTCCCTGGCCTCCGGATCCCATTCTGTGGAAATCCGGGGGTACTGCATCGTGACCCTCACTGTCCAAGGCGTAGACTTTAGCAACTTCCGGCGCTACGTCCTCCCCCACCTCTGCGCTGCCCTGTTACTCGGCCTGGACTTCCAGTGCCACCTCCAAAGCTTAACCTTAAAATTCGGTGGACCCCTACCCCGCCTCACCATGTGCGGCCTCATGACCCTTAAGGTCAATGCACCTTCCTTGTTTGCGAACCTCACCCCGGATTGCAAACACGTCGCCACCAGGAGCAGACGGTACAGTGCCCAGGACAGGACCTTCATCAGGTCGGAGGCCCAGCGCCTGCTGCGGGAAGGCATCATTGAGGCCAGCAACAGCCCCTGGAGAGCCCAAGTGGTAGTAGTAAAGGCTGGGTAGAAGTACAGGATGGTCATTGACTACAGTCAGACCATCAATCGGTACACGCAGCTCGACGCGTACCCCCTCCCACGCATATCTGACATGGTCAATCAGATTGCGCAGTATCGGGTCTTTTCCACAGTGGAACTGAAGTCCGCCTACCACCAGTTCCCCATCCGCCCGGAGGACCGCCAATACATTGCGTGCGATGCAGATGGCCGCCTCTATCACTTCCTGAGGGTTCCCTTCGGCGTCACTAATGGGGTCTCGGTCTACCAAGGTGAGATGGACCGAATGGTTGACTGGTACGGACTGCGGGCCACCTTCCCGTACCTAGATAACGTCACCATCTGCGGCCATGATCAACAGGACCATGACGCTAACCTCCAAACCGCCAAACTCCTTAACCTCACGTACAATAAGGAGAAATGCGTGTTCCGCACCAACCGCTTAGCCATCCTTGGCTATGTCGTGGAAAATGGAGTTCTAGGGCCCGACCCCGACAGCATGTGCCCCCTCATGGAACTCCCCTTTCCCCACTGCCCCAAGGCCCTGAAACAATGCCTGGGGTTTTTCTCCTACAATGCCCAGTGGGTCCTTAATTATGCGGACAAGGCCCGCCCACTCATTCAGTCCACAGTTTTTCCCCTGACGGCTGAGGCCCACCAGGGCAGCACGGTAGCACAAGTGGTTAGCACTGTGGCTTCACAGCACCAGGGTCCCAGGTTCGATTCCCCGCTGGGTCACTGTCTGTGCGGAGTCTGCACGTTCTCCCCGTGTCTGCGTGGGTTTCCTCCGGGTGCTCCGGTTTCCTCCCACAGTCCAAAGATGTGCAGGTTAGGTGGATTGACCATGCTAAATTGCTCTTAGTGTCCAAAATGGTTAGGAGGGGTTATTGGGTTACGGGGATAGGGTGAAGTGAGGGCATAAGTGGGTCGGTGCAGACTCGATGGGCCGAATGGCCTCCTTCTGCACTGTATGTTCTATGTTCTATGTTCTATGTAGGTCTTCTACCGCATCAAGGCAGACATCGCCAAGGCCACCAGTCCCTCCCCTTTCAGGTCAAGAGCGATGCATCGGACGTAGCTCTGGCCGCCACCCACAACCAGGCGGGCAGGCCCGTGGCCTTCTTTTCCCGCACCCTCCATGCCTCCGAAATTCGGTACTCCTCTATCGAAAAGGAGGCCCAAGCCATTATGGAAGCTGTGCGACATTGGAGGCATTACCTGGTCGACAGGAGATTCACTCTCCTCACTGACCAACGGTTGCCTTCATGTTCAATAACACACAGCGGGGCAAGATCAAAAACGACAAGATCTTGAGGTGGAGGGTCGAGCTCTCCACCTATAATTATGAGATTTTGTATCTCCCGGGGAAGCTCAACGAGCCCCCTGACGCCCGATCCCGCGGTACATGAGCCAGCGCACAATTGGACCGACTCCGGGCTCTCCACTATGACCTCTGCCACCCGGGGGTCACCCGGTTCTTCCATTTCATCAAGTCCCGCAACCTGCCCTACTCCATTGAGGAGGTCAGGACTGTCACCAGAGACTGCCGGGTCTGCGCGGAGTGCAAGGCGCACTTCTACCGGCCAGATCGAGCGCACCTGGTGAAGGCCTCCCGCCCCTTTGAGCGCCTCAGCATGGACTTCAAAGGGCCCCTCCCCTCCACCGACCGCAACACGTACTTTCTGAATGTGGTCGATGAGTACTCCCGGTTCCCTTTCACCATCCCATGCCCCGATATGACTTCTGCCAAGGTCATTAAAGCCCTCCACAGCATCTTCGCACTGTTCGGTTTCCCCACCTACGTCCACAGTGTTCGGGGATCCTCTTTTATGAGTGATGAGCTGCGTCAGTTCCTGATCAGCAAGGGCATCGCCTCGAGCAGGACGACCGGCTCCAACCCCCGGGGAAACGGACAGGTGGGGAGGGAGAACGGGACGGTCTGGAAGGCCCTCCAACTGGCCCTGCTGTCTAAAAATCTCCCAGTCTCCCGCTGGCAGGAGGTCCACCCCGACGCCCTTCACTCCATCCGATCGCTCCTCTGCACCGTGACTATCGAGACCCCTCATGAACGTCTCTTTGCCTTCCCCAGGAAGTCCACCTCTGGGGTCTCGCTCCCAACATGGCTGACAGTTCCTGGACCCATCCTACTTCGCAAGCATGTGCAGACCCATAAGTCGGACCCTTTGGTTGAAAGAGTCCATCTCCTACACGCGAACCCGCAGTACGCCTACGTGGCACACCCTGACGGGCGCCAGGACACAGTCTCCCTCCGGGACCTGGCATCCGCTGGATCCCCATCCACTGCCCCCGACCTGACACCGCTCCCCACCCCGGTTGCCTCATTCACCCCTGCGCCACTCACCCTCCCGCCAGCGAACCTCACCATAGCCCCCGCCCCAGGAGGATCCGTCCTCCCGTTGTGTTGTGGAAAAAACTAGCCAGCACTTTGAGGTTTCGCAAAGGTCTTTTTTTCAACACACAGTTCGTTGAGGGAGTTAGAGTGACCACCGTCCATCTAATTGTCCCCACCTTACAAGAGTATAGCAGTACTTTAGATGGTTTAATAAGCAATATTTAGAAAAAACGAGGCATTCCTTTGATAAGCCCAGAGACAGAAAAGCGAGCAGCGTTAAACAACAGGCCTTGAATTCCCAGCCTAAGAGCAATAATAATTATCTACTCTTAGCAAAATGTGCAGCTGTGAACTTGTTTACATAGTCTGACCTTCTGCCTATTACATGCAGAACTTCTTGACTGAAATAAAGCTAATATATCCATCATGCTTTGCCAAGTGCCTATTGCCATGAAATATAGTCAAGCAGCCAGTTAAGAAGGAATACAGGGTATTAAGGTAACTAATCCGCCAACTAAAGTCCCTTCTACACGTTAGTTCCACTCATGGGTGACGAAGACGAGGACAACAGGCTCCCAGAGTCACAGGTGACCAAGTCGGCGCCCACATCACCACCAGGACTGAGGCGATCGCAGGGGAGGGTCAAGGCCCCCCGACAGACTGAACTTGTAATTTTTTTCCCACCACCCCCGCCGGACTCTTTTTTTTAACAGGGGGTGAATGTGGTAGTCACCACTAGCAGTATTATATGTATTACGGCAAGACACATAAAGTAGAGGTACATGGGTAAATCCCTGCCTGCTGGCTCCGCCCAGTAGGCGGTGTATAAATGTGTGTGCTCGCCGGTGCTGCAGCCATTCTGGTTCCAGCTACAGGAGGCACAACATCTTTGCTCAATAAAACCTCGATTATTCACTACTCTCGTCTTTGTGGTGATTGTGCATCAAAGACTTTTATAGTAAATTATATGAGTCGGAACCCCTGGCTGGGGTGGAGGGGATGAGGCAGTTTTTGGATCAGTTGAGGTTTCCGAAGGTAGATGAGGACCTGGTGGAAGGGCTGGGAGCCCCCATTGAGATTGAGGAAATAATCGAGGGGCTGGAGGGCATGCAGTCGGGCAAGGCCCTGATGGCTACCCGGTGGAATTCTATAAGAGGTTTTCAGAGATATTGAGCCCACTGCTGGTGATGACATTTAATGAAGCAAGAGAGAAGGGAGTCCTCCCCCCAACAGTGTCGCAGGCATCGATTTCATTGATCCTGAAACGGGAGAAGGATCCGGAGCAATGCGGGTCATACAGGTCGATTTCTCTACTGAATGTGGATGCCAAACTGCTGGCTAAAATTCTGGCCACAAGGATAGAGGATTGTGTCCTGGGGGTGATAGGGGAAGGTCAGGCGGGATTTGTAAAGGGCAGGCAACTCAAGGCCAATGTTTGAAGGCTTCAAAATGTTATTATGATGCCCTCAGAAGGAGAGAAGGTGGAGGTGGTGGTGGCGATGGATGCGGAGAAGGCTTTTGATTGGGTGGAGTGGAATTACATGTGGGAGGCGCTGGAAAGGTTTGGGTTTGGTGAGGGCTTTATTGACTGTGTGCGGTTGCTCTATCAGGCACCAATAGCGAGTGTGCGTACGAACCAGCTGAGATCAGGGTATTTTAGACTACATCGAGGGACGAGGCAAGGGTGCCCCCTCTCCCCGTTACTGTTTGCTCTGGCCATAGAGCCATTGGCCGTGGCGTTAAGAGCCTCTAGGAACTGGAAAGGGCTGGTTTGGGCGGGGCGGGGGGTGGGGGGGTTGGTGGAGCACCAGGTCTCGCTTTACGCAGCTGACCTGCTCTTGTACATTACAGACCCGTTGGAGGGAATGGGGGAAGTAATGCGAATCCTGGGGGAATTTGGCAAGTTTTCGGGGTATAAATTGTACATGGGGAAAAGCGAGACATTCGTGATCCAGGCAAGAGGAGAGAAGAGATTGGGAGAGCAGCTGCTTAGAATTGCAGGGAAGAGCTTTTGGTATCTGGGAATCCAGGTGGCTTGGGAATGGGAGGCACTGCACAAGTTAAACCTATTCCAGTTCGTAGAACAAATGGAAGGGGACTTTAAGAGATGGGACATGCTCCCACTATCACTGGCGGGGAGGGTACAGACCGTGAAAATGACGGTCCTCCCCAGGTTTCTGTTTGTCTTTCAGTGCCTCCCCACCTTCATCCCAAAGACCTTTTTCAAGCGGGTGAATAAGGTTATTTTGGGCTTTGTGTGGGCGAGGAAAACCCCGCGAGTGAAGAAAGTGTTGCTGGAGCGCAGTCGGAGGGAGGGTGGGTTGGCGTTGCCGAACTTCTGGAATTACTACTGGGCAGCTAATATAGCCATGATTAGGAAGTGGGTAGTTTGGGGGGGGGGGGTCGTCAGTGTGGGAGCAGATGGAGGCGGCGTCATGCAAAGACACAAGTTTGGGAGCACTCATAACGGCACCCCTTCCGTTCTTGCCGGCCCGATACCCCACAAGTCCGGTGGTGGTGGCGGCTCTGAGAATCTGGGGGCAGTGGAGGAGATATAAGAGAGTGGAGGGAGCATCGGTTTGGACGCAGATTTATAATAATCATCGGTTTGTACCGGGCAAGCTGGATGGTGGGTTCCGGAGATGGCAAAGGACAGGAATTAAAAGGATGGGGGATCTATTTATAGACGGAAGTTTTTCAGCTTGAAAGCCTTGGAGGATAAATTTGAAATGCCAGCAGGGAATGGGTTTAGGTATCAGCAGGTGCGAGACTTCCTGAGAAAGCAGGTTCCGGCCTTTCCGCTGCTGCCGCCACAGGGGATACAGGATAGAGTAGTCTCCAGTATCTGGGTGGGAGAGGGGAAGGTATTGGATATTTACGAGGAGCTTTTAGAGGCAGAGGAAACTCTGGTGGAGGAACTTAAGGGCAAGTGGGAGGATGAGCTAGGAGGAGAGATAGAGGCGGGTCTATGGGCAGATGCCCTAGGCAGGGTTAATACCGCCTCATCGTGTGCCAGGCTTAGCCTGATACAATTTAAGCTAGGCACACATGACAGTGGCTAGGATGAGCAAGTTTTTGGGGGTAGAGGACAGGTGTGCTAGGTGCTCGGGAAGCCCAGCAAATCATGTCCACATGTTTTGGGCATGCCCGAAGCTTAGAGGGTTTTGGCAGGGTTTCGCTAAGGCAAAGTCCACGGTGCTAAAAACACGGGTGGTGCCGAGTCTGGAGGTAGCGATCTTTGGAGTGTCGGAAGAGCCGGGGGTTCAGGGGGTGAAAGAGGCCGACGTCTTGGCCTTTGCCCCCCTGGTAGCCCGGAGACGGATCTTGTTAATGTGGAGGGACTCGAAGCCCCCGAGTGTAGAGACCTGGGTTAGTGACATGGCTGGGTTTCTCAGTCTGGAGAAGATAAAGTTCGCCTTAAGAGGGTCAATGGTCGGATTCACCCGGAGGTGGCAGCTGTCCGTTGACTTTCTCGGGGAAAATTAAAATGTCAGCAGATGCAGTATTCCATGGGGGGGGGGGAGGGGGGGGGGTGGGGGGGGGGGTGGGGGTGGGGTGGCTTATGTCATTGTTATTATTATAAAAACTTTTAAATACCTTAATAAAAATATTTTTTAAAAAAAACAAATATCTGGAATTATAAATGAAACCATTTGTCCTTTAGGGAAGGAAATTTGCCATCCTTACCTGGTCTGGCCTACATGTGACTCCAGACACACAGCAAAGTGGTTGACTCTTAAATGGCCAAGCAAACCATTCAGTTGTATCCAACTGCAACAAAGAAAACACAAAGAGATGAAAGCAGATAAACTGGGGGTATACCTACATGGGCTGCAGCGGTAGAAGAAGGCAGCTTACTACCGGGGTGACTCAGTAGCATAGTGGTTAGCACAGTTACTTCACAGCTCCAGGGTCCCAGGTTCGATTCCCGGCTTGGGTCACTGTCTGTGCGGAATCTGCACGTTTTCCTCCGTGTCTGCGTGGGTTTCCTCTGGGTGCTCCGGTTTCCTCCCACAATCTAAAGACGTGCAGGTTAGGTGGATTGGCCATGATAAATTGCCCTAGTGTCCAAAAAGCTGGGGTTACTGGGAATAGGGTAGAGGCATGGGATTAAGTAAGGTGCTCTTTCCAATAGCCGGTGCAGAAATGAAATGAAATGAAAATCGCTTATTGTCACAAGTAGTCTTCAAATGAAGTTACTGTGAAAAGCCCCTAGTCGCCACATTCCGGCGCCTGTTCGGGGAGGCTGGTACAGGAATTGAACCGTGCTGCTGGCTGCCATGGTCTGCTTTAAAAGCCACGATTTAGCCCAGTGAGCTAAACCAGCCCCTGCCGGTGCAGACTCGATGGGCCGAATGGCCTCCTTCCACATTGTAAATTCTACATCAGCATCCCTTTGATTTTCTCAAAAGACCTCTGAGGTGCTTCATCGTATCATCGACTTCACAGTGCAGAAGGAGGCCATTCGGTCCATCGAGTCTGCATCGGCCGCTACAAAGAGCACCCTACTGAAGCCCACGTATCTACCCTATCCCCGTAGCCCAGTAACCCCCACTTAACATTTTTTGGACACTGAGGGCAATTTAGCATGGCCAATCCACCTAACCCGCACAGCTTTGGACTCTGGGAGGAAACCGGAGCACCCGGAGGAAACCCACGCAGACACAGGGAAAGCGTGCAGACTCCGCACAGACAGTGACCCATCCGGGAATCAAACCTGGGACCCTGGAGCTGTGAAGTAACTGTGCTAACCATTATTCTATCGTGCTTCCTCCCAGCACCATGCATCGTCTTGTCATGAAAGCTGAAGCAGTGGCACATTGGCCACAGCGAGGTTGGGCAGGAACTTTCTGACTTGGCTTACCATTCCCATGAGTCTCTGGGCCTCAGTCACATTGTCAGGAGCTGGAAACTCCTTGACTTCCCTTGTCGTCTGTGCATCAACTCTGACACCAGATAAAGCTTACAATATATCTAAGGAACATAACTGTTGGCTGCGAGAATTCGTATTTGTTGTTGAGTGTAAGTCTTGGTTTCTGTCGACATCGCAGCCCAGCTCACACTCTAGTGTCATCTTATGTCTGATAGATATCATCCATGTGACATATAACCCCATCCAGTCCAAGGATATCTGATATGGTCCTCTGCATGATTCCTGGTGCAGATGTGATGCCAAAGGGTAATCTGTTGAAATAAACCCCCTAAATAGAGTAATGAACATTGGGAGCACTTAGACTCTTCATCAAGGATCAGTGCCAAAAAACACTCTTTGCATCTAGCTTCATGAAGATCGAATTTGTTCCCAATTTAGTTAAACTCTCATCCACAGATGAAAAAGGATGAACTTGCGTTCAACTGCCCTGTACTCAACTGGGTAAGAGCTCCCTAAATTCTGATCCGCTTGGGCTTTGGCAGTGGGACCGTCCCCCAGCACCAACCTGTTCATTCTGTCACAGGTGAAATAACCCCTTGCTTCAACATTGAGTCAATTCCCTTCTTTACCTTTGGCAAGAGAAGATGAGGAGCTTTTCTAGGTGTAAACAGAAACACTGGCTTGGTTTCAGGTTGTAGCAAGGTGTGGTACCCAGTCTTCAACTTTCCGAGTCCTGCGAACGGCTGTGTCATTTCAGCTCTGAGGTTTCCAGCCTGATCTTCTTGGCTTTTCAATTCCTCGGCTCTGTGAATCAAATGTAAGTCAATCCAGGTTTCCTGCTCAAAAGTGAGCAACTCCGGTTCAGGCCCATGTAAGGTCTCAGTGATTTTTCTCACTCAATATTGAAAGATTGCATTCAATTGTCCTATGACCGTGTTGTTCTGTACTCCTGGCCTGCATAGTTTTTTGCAGGATGGTTGAACAGAACCTTTCTCCAACCATGGTTCACCATCCAAAAGAAGCAGAGCTGCAGCACCTGTGTCTAACATGAAGCTTGCCCTGTTCCCTCTACTACGATATCAGTATTCCAGTTATTTCCAGTACTTGGTACCTGGGTCTCTCGAAGGAAAGGCACCACACCATCATCAATTTCTCCTATTTCATCGATCTTGGCCCCTTTCAAAGGATTTAAGTTGTGTTTATTCTGTAGAAGCTTCTTGCTGCGACACACAGCCTGACAAAGTGTCATCCAGACTCGAAACGTTAGCTCCCTTGTCTCTCCACAGATGCTGTCAGGCCTACTGAGATTGTCCAGTATTTTCTGTTTTTGTTTCAGATTCCAGCATCCGCAGTAATTTGCTTTCACCTGAAAGCGATCCTTCTTTCTCCAAAAATGGCATTCGACTTCTTTGGTGGGAATATGTTCATCCCTGTGTTTTCTCGTGTCTGACCCATTCCAGTTAGCTGGGGAGATTGAGGCACACTCTTTCTGCCTCTCTGCATTTGAACTGCTACGTCTCTGCTTTTAAATTTAACATGCTCCACTGAGGCTGTCATTTTAGGATATAATTCACCCTGTCATCCTAAATCACCTATATTCACAATTCTCTACAAATCTGTACAAATTGTTGATAAATGGACCAAAGCTTCCCCCTTGCTCGGTTTAGCCCGCTCAACAATGGTATTCTTTTGCAAACTGAAGTTGTTTTATTACTTCATTGTGCATAACTTTTTTGTTTATCCCTTGCCTAACTTAGGGGCAGCACGGTAGCCTTGTGGATAGCACAATTGCTTCACAGCTCCAGGGTCCCAGGTTCGATTCCGGCTTGGGTCACTGTCTGTGCGGAGTCTGTACATCCTCCCCGCGTGTGCGTGGGTTTCCCCCGGGTGCTCCGGTTTCCTCCCACAGTCCAAAGATGTGCAGGTTAGGTGGATTGGCCATAATAAATTGCCCTTAGTGTCCAAAATTGCCCTTAGTGTTGGGTGGGGTTACTGGGTTATGGGGATAGGGTGGCGGTGTTGACCTTGGGTAGGGTGCTCGTTCCAAGAGCCGGTGCAGACTTGATGGGCCGAATGGCCTCCTTCTGCACTGTAAATTCTATGAATAACATCTGCAAAGCCACTCGTTGTGCATAATAACGTATTGACTGCTCCCTTTGGCTGGAATTCTCTGGCCGTTGGGATTCTTGACGGTAGTGTACCCCAACCCACAGGTTTCCCAGCAGCGTGGGGTGCCTTCAATGGGAAATCTCATTGATAAGTGGCAGGAGTAGAGAGACCCGCCACCAGCGGGTGCACCACCGAGAAACACGTGGCTGGGGGACCGGAGAATCCAGCCTTTTATCAGTGAAGCCCAATGCCCAATGTGGTGCAAGATCTGGCAAATCTGTGGCACCAGTTCAGCTATGCTTCTGCTTGGTTGAGTCCTGCAGCCTGCTTGAATCTTTTTGGCAATGGCAGAGCCTTTTCCAAACTTGTTCAATTTGCTGCCCCCATATAATATTCGTGGTCTCATTGTGCTAACAGAGAATCCTTACAGAATATGCTGAGGGAAGGAAAATGTTAACTTTATTGGAATATTTCTTACTACAGGCTATATCTTACCATGAGATTGTACAAGAGAGAGCTAGGCCATGAGATATTGCATCAATTCCTATGATGATGCAGTGTTTCATTAGCATAGTTAGAATTTACCCCCTCTACTACAGTTACAGTAAGTGAAAATTGGGATTAGCAAGTAATGGGGGGGGGGGGCTCTGAGGAGTAGCTAGTATTGGCAAAGAAAAGTAATGCATAATATAACATATTGAAAATTGCATTTAGCATTTTGTCCACTTAAAGGTACCAGACACATATACCAGCAGAGGGAGTCCAGAAGGAGAACAAAGGAATCCCTGTTTAATAGCATATGCAACAATACTACTTTTTTGTGAATCTTGCTGGATCTTACTGTCTATTCCCAAGAACTTCACGCATACATGGGTAACAAGTATTTGAGAAGGTTATTCAGAGCTGGGCTATGGTAGGCAGTTCATAGAATCCCTACAGTGCAGAGGAAAGTCATTTGGCTCATCAAGTCTACACGGACCCTCCAAAAGACCACTCTACTACGTAGACCCACTCCTCCACCCTATCCCCATTACCCCAGCTAACCTCAACATCTTTAGACACTAAGGGGTAATTTAGCATGACCAATCCTCCTAACCTGCAAATCTTTGGACTGTGAGGGAAACCAGAGCACCCGGAGAAAACCCACGCAGACACAGGGGGAAGATGCAAACTCCACACAGTCGCCCGAGGCTGGAATTAAACCCGGGTCCCTGGCGCTGTGAGGTAGCAGTTCTAACCACTGTGCCACTGTGCTGTTGAGGGGGTGAGTGAGCAGTTTACAGGATTCACATCGCATCGATTATGCATTGTTACAATGCACAATCTAGCAACAATGAACTACAGGTTATACCAAGGCTGAATTTCCTTGGAATCTGGTGGGCTGACTGGAAAAAGACTGGAACTTGGATACTGAACGGAAATGTAATTTCCCCCTTGATCTTACAAACAAATGAAACTGACCATTCTTAGGTCCATCAAAGCTTCCCCACATGGTCATGATGCTTTAAATATTGTGATTGAACATCCCCCTTTCCATTGGCAGCCATATCAGCTACTGCGAGAAGAGAGGGAACACCAAGATAAAAACCCAGAAGGCGCTTTTGGAAATTTCTCTCTGACCTTGTAGAGCACAAGAGCAGGTTGACCAAGCTTACATGATGTTCCAACGCGCTTTTATTAGACATGATCCCTATCCTGACCATTAATTTTAAAAAATAAATTTTGAATACCCAATTATTTTTTTCCAATTAAGGGTAATTTAGCATGGCCAATTGACCTACCCTGCACATCTCTTTTGGGTTGTGGGGGTGAGACTCATGCAGACATGGGGAGAATGTGCAAACTCCAGGCTGACATTGGCCTGGGGCCGTGATTGAACCCGGATCCTCTGCGCACCCTGGCCATTATTGATTCATCCCTCTTTGAACGTCTTGTACTGCATGGAGCCTCGGTTGACTGCCTAAGGCCAGTGAGGTGGATTTATTGAGAAAACCTTAAAGCACATAAAATACTATGGATACTGGAAATCTGAAATAACACAAGAAATGCTTGAAATTCTCATTAGATCTGGCAACATCTGCGGAGAGAGCGACAGAGTTAACGTTTCAGGTCAATGACCTTTCACTGTGAGTTCCCAACTGGAACTGGAATGAAGTCTATAGCTTGACAGTGAGAATGCACATTATGGCCTGCAGAAGGTCAGAAGTGAACTTCGCTGGAATGAGGGAGGCCAGATCAGTGAAACAGCTCGGGGCCCTGAAGACGGACGATTTATTTGAAAAGAATTTCAGCTCAGCCTTCTACAGGTGATGCCTCTTAATGGCCCAGGTTTCTGCCAGCCCCATGCAACATGGTACCTGTCCATTCACCCTGTGACCCCGATAGGCCCAACCCTGGAGGTCACTGGTGGGGTGCAGGGAATTGTGGCCTATACATTTTATGGAGGTAATTTCTGTGTATTCTGGGGTGTATTGAATGAAGGTAGTAAATTTCACCTCAATGAATCATGATTAATGAGGGGGGATTTCTAAGTCAGTTTTCCTGTTCCTGTCAAACAAGCAGTCTCTGTTGGAAAATATACTTGTTTTCTAGCATGTCACTGTGATTCCTTCCTTCGCCAAACAGCCTGCTGAGAGTCATTGTCTAGATTTACACATAAAGATGAGGTAATAGGATGGGGCAGCGTTGTGCCAAATGTCCATTTCCTGGGAACAGAGTCCAGAGAAGCATCAATGTCTCTACAAGGAGACGAGAGGCAACTGTTAGAATAATTACTCATCATAAATATAAAATTTGAATGGTGTCCTTGCTGGCAGATGTTGTTTTCAATGAAGTCATTTGGGGACATGGAAGGGACTGAGAATAAAGTGACTGGAGTGGTCTCAACAAAAATTTCCGGCGAAGCACACATGTTTCTAACCTTCCTGTTGGATCATGTTATGTGGTATGGAGCTAAACAGCCAATAATTGCTGTGTCTACATACAACAGAGCGTAGCCCTCTTAAACACTGACGCAACTCAAGATCTAAGGTGGGGTCGTTGACCACTCCAAGGACTGGAGTCCAATGAAAGCTATCTGAAATTTTGCACTTTCACTCCATCATTCCATGTATGGATATTATCTTCATCCAGATTGGCCGTGAGCCATCTCAGCTTCATTAATTGAAACAACATTGTTTTTATTCTTTTGTCGGCGGTTTTAAAAAAAAACTGCTTTGCACATGTATTTCCTCCCTTCACAGTTGCTTGGTTGTGTGCCTGGAATGCAAAATGTTTAAACATTTGCCCGACAAAATGAAATGTGAACGTTAAAAGGGTTGAGTTGGCCACTTGCGCGATCCTAGCGCAGAGCACGGCGTACATACCCAGGATGCCCACAGTGCTGAACATGTATCCAGGTTTCACAGCAACTTCCTATCGGTTACGAAATATAGGGAGACAGCAGAGTGGACTGTGCTGCTCACCGCCAATCTTCTGACAACGCTCCCTGTGACTTTCTATAAATTTACATTGTCACTAACCGGGATGTTTTTACAGCACATTTTGTGGATCAGGTCACAATAACATTTGAAGGAACGGATATGATATACTCCTACCATCACCAACCACACCATTCCCACGACTGCCCTCGAAATGGCTCAAAAGTAGTGGACATGTAGCTTCTTAAATTTATTTTGAGGATGTGGGCATTGTTGGCCGAGCCCACATATATTTGCTAGTTGAAATTGAGCAGGTGGTGGTGAGCTGCTTTCTTGAACTGCTGCAGTCCATGTGGAGAAAGTACACCCAGAGAGCTGTTAGCAAGAAAGAAATGGTACAATATTTCCAAGGCAGGATGGTGAGTGTCTTGGAGGGAAACTTGCAGATAGTGGTGGTGTTCCCATGGATCTGCTGCCCTTGTCCTTCTATATGAGAGCGGTTGTGGGTTTGGAACGTGCTGTTGAATAAACCTTGGTGAGTTGCTGTAGCTCATCTTGTAGATGGTGTAAGAAGCCTTTTGTGAGGGCCATGAAGAATCCAGCACGAGTTTTAAGGATACAAAGTAATAACATTTATTTACTATAACATATATACATAACAGTAGCAGTAACTTCCCTTGCTACATACTCCTTCCTGCTGGTTCCTGAACTGGCCAGCTTTATTTATACTAGGAGCTTACTAGTGGTTTCTCCGCCCCCCTCATTGGGGAAGCTCATACTCCCACAGGATTGTGGGATAGTCATTAGTCCCCAGCCAATGGTAAGTAGGCAGGTTATAACATCCCTCCCCCCCAAAGTCCAAGGAATCCACCGAAGCCCCTGGCGAAGGAGGGCGCCGGACTCGTTTGGCCGCAGGCCGGACACCATTTGCATGCGGCGCTGGATCAGGCGGTGTGTAACAAGACGGAGACCGGCGCTTCCGTGATGAACGGCGCAACGGTTGTACATCCACGGCCCGTGGACCCGAGGATTCCCCCCCTGATGCATCCTGTGTCTCCATCTCGGAGTCAGAGTCTGCTGCCTCCGTCATGTCAGCGTCTCTATCTCCATTCGGTTCCGTAACTACCTGCACAGGCTTCGAGTGAGGCACCAGTGGAAGATTGTGAGGACTACCTTCCCTTGTCTCTGGTCTCTGCGGCTGTAGAAATTAGCTCCAGGGGCGGGGAATCTTTTGAGGGGATAGTCTTCTGGGCCGAACGTGGTCTACATGTTTTCGCTGGAGATGACCCTGGGCTTGCACTTGGTAAGATATAGGGCACGTTTGGCGAAAGATTACACCAGGAATCCATTGGGCACCACCAGCAAAATTCCGAACGAACACTGGGTCACCGGGCGCAAACTGCCGAATCGGCCGATGCCGAGAAAATCCCATCCTCGTCGCCAGTTTTGTAAGGGCCACGAAGAATCCAGCACAAATTTTAAGGATACAAAGTAATAACATTTATTTACTATAACATGTATACATAACAGTAGCAGTAACTTCCCTTGCTACATACTCCTTCCTGCTGGTTCCTGAACTGGCCAGCTTTATTTATACTAGGAGTTTACTAGTGGTTTCTCCGCCCCTCATTGGGGAAGCTCATACTCCCACAGGATTGTGGGATAGTCATTAGTCCCCAGCCAATGGTAAGTAGGCAGGTTATAACAAAGCCTCTTTTAAATCTTTGTCTGACCCTTGTGTCCCTTTTAATTACTGTCTTGCTGGCTGCTGCAACATTGCAGATTTGGGGTTTAAAATACAGACTTTTGAAAACGCCACTGCAATTTGAACTGGCCCATGGGGATTCCCCTTCGTGCTGTGTGCTATATGACAGGGTCCCGTGGTGTCATTTTGATGGACTTGGCCAGAAACCAATCAGCTCTTCTAGGATTCCAGGACATTCTCTATTCTCGATTGTGATTCGTGGAGCACCCCAGAGATTTATGGGAGAAAGAAGTGCCAGCTCCATTTTAATTCAGGACTGCTTACTCCTTAGGAAGAACAGGTTCTCTCAGCTGAGGCTGGCGATTTTTAAACACTCCCCAGCCAGGCCTGTGAAGGTTTAACCCCTGATTTAAATGCTTAAGCATTCTCTCCAGCCGGGCCTGTGCAAGTTTAAACCACTGCGAAAAAAGCCCAGGTTGATATTTCGCTCCTGAAAACCCTCTTTTAAACTCTCAGGCAGGGGATGCTAAGATTGTCTCAGTGAGACTGAGAGTAAAGCTGGAGGAGAACAGGCAAGTGAAAGTGATTCCCCAAAGGAATTCCTGCAGCCTGAGAGTTCTAATTGAAGGCAGATACTAATAGGTCCGAATCAACTGATGATTTCAACACTTTGCACCCTTGGAAGATCACTGACTACAAAGACTATAATCTCAGCAGCAAGAATTCATCTCACGCCCTTTTAATCACTGCTATTTTCGATCCTTTCCCTACCCCACCATGTGTCTGTCTTGTGTGTGTCTGGGTGGAGGGTGGGACAGGGTTTAGGGAAAAATTAGATTAGCAGATCATTGTTCTATTATCGCCATTATATTTTTAACACTTCCCTTGTTCCTTATCTGGAGCCTGTTTGTCATTGAAGCAGTCAAGGGTCAAAGATCTCAGGAAAATATACGAGATGTTGGTTAATTCACTGATGTTGGGACTTCAGGGTCTGTGGGTCTGGAATTGATCATGCACTCCCCCAGGGTGTCATAACACTGCCATTGTGCATCAGTGGTGAAGGGAGTGAATGTTTGTGGAAGGGGTGCTAATCAAGCAGCTGCTTTGTCTTGGATGGTGCCGAGCTTCTCAAGTGTTGTTGGAGCTGCACTTATCCAGGCAAGTGGAGAGTATTCCATCACACTCCTGACTTGTGCTTTGTAGATGACAGATATGTAAACAGATTTACACAGATATTTACTGGAAACAAATGGTAGGTCCCTTAGGATCAATGAATTGCTTGAAGCGCCAAATGCAAATTTGGCAACGTAATGACAACAAGAATGGCTGGACTTCAAGTAGTTCAAGACTTGGAAGCACCCGAGCACGCAGCACACTCAACTATCTTAAATTTTTCTACTGTAGCTTTGTTGTTGAATATTTTATATTTAGAATATCAAGGTTGAGATTTTTTGCAAGGAATATTGCACATTTTCCCTCACCCGCATAGTCCCAAGTATACATAAGTGTGTGTCATAATCAAAGAACCAACACAGGGGGCTGGATTCTCCATTGGTGATCCCCTGTTTTGCCGGCAGCACACTCAGGCCCACAAATTTCCCGACGGCGTGAGGGTGCCCACAATGGAAAACCCCATTGGCCGGCTGACAGGATGGAGAATCCCGCTGCCAGTGAGGGCACGCTGCACCGGAAAACGCGTGCGGTGGGACAAAGAATCTCGCCCAGGGTATGTTGAGAATGGTGCATCTATATTTTGAGAGATGTGGGAACACCAACTTATAAATTAGATTGTGTTGCATCCTTATTACTGGCATAGAATGGGTGCCTAAGGATCCAATGTGGCAGATGGCATGCTCATTCCATGGTGGAAGTGTGTCCTTGCCGCCTTGGCAACAACCCCTGTGTGTGCCTGAAACCAGTGTTAGGTTCCTTTGCTTATGCAAGGATTTGGCTCCTTTTACAAAATTGTACGAAGTCTTACAACACCAGGGTAAAGTCCAACAGGTTTGTTTCGATGTCACTAGCTTTCGGAGCGCTGCTCCTTCCTCAGGTGAATGAAGAAGTATGTTCCAGAAACACATATATAGACAAATTCAAAGATGCCAAACAATGCTAGGAATGCGACCCTTTACAAAATTGGGCCTACCATGAAATTGTCATGCATCCTACAACATTGTCTTCCAAATGCTAACTCTGAATGATTATTGCTTACCTTATTGTGGAGTGAGGAGAGGCAGAATTACACTGTCAGCCATCACTTACCTGGCAGATAGTCTCATCCATCACCCAGACTCTCCTTATCTCATTGGCTGGTGGATGATTGCTAATTCTGGTTGGTCATATGACTGCAGGATTAAATGCCCTTTATCGTCATTGTCAATATTTTCATAGTTCATAAGCGAAAAGTGTTGGAAAAAAAAATGGGTGGCACGGTGGGTAACACTGCTGCCTCACAGCACCAGGGATCCGGGTTCGATCCCGGCCTTGGATGACTACATGGGTTTCCTCCGGGTGCTCCGGTTTCCTCCCACAGTACAAAGATGTGCAGGTTAGGTGGTGTTATGAGGATCGTACAGGGGAGTGAGCTTAGATCGGATGCTCTTTCGGAGAGTTGGTGCAGGCCTGATGGGCAGAATGGCCTCCTTCTGCGCTGTCGGGATTCTAAAACTGGGAATAAAACGCAAATATATGTTTGAGGCAGCGATGATTTTTCCTCCCCGACTGCTCACAGCTTATCCATTAATGCAATTGATCTTTAATTCATGGACAACCCTGGAGGGTTGGCAGCTCGAGGTTGTTCACAGATTCGATGTCAAGGGGGACTTGATGCTCTCTGCTGTGTTTTC
Organism: Scyliorhinus torazame; assembly: GCF_047496885.1. NCBI lineage: Eukaryota > Metazoa > Chordata > Chondrichthyes > Carcharhiniformes > Scyliorhinidae > Scyliorhinus > Scyliorhinus torazame. The sequence continues at coordinate 108,500,517 of NC_092722.1, forward strand.
AGTTTTTGAATTAGTCAATGATCTAGTTGATATTAGTTAAGTTCCCTCATCATGAGAAAGAACACAAGACAGGCTGTGACTGTTCACATAATCCGTAACTTGTCACAGCTCACATACCTCAAAGAGTTCAACAAAAGTACGGCCGTTCAACCCACTGCAGCTCAGCCTTCTATTCCATCAGAAAATATAATTGTGTTTGAATACTATGGGTGTTCTTACTACTTCCTTACTTCACAAAACATTTGAACAGTCCGCACATGAGACTGCCATCTGGATTCCCAGTACCTGCCTTAATAGTTTCCATGTTTTGGATGTTCAAGCGAAATTCCATCCAAGATCACAGGGTGCGAACCAGAGGCAGAGCAAGCCACACAAGTAGTGAAACGGCGAGTGCTCTTCAGGAGTAATGCTTTGTGCCTTTGGCACATGCCAGAGATGTATGTTTAAACTTTGCGTATACAACGTCCTTCTTTCTCGACTGTCACCGACACATTCATTAATGCTCAGGAATTGACACTTTCAGCAAAGAGGTGAATCAATGTCTGACCTGAATGGGAATGAGGTCGGTGGAGATATCAAGCACCTGTTTGATTCATAGGGGAATCGAGCGGCAGAGTTTGGACCTTGGTTGGACCTTTTTATTTTGAGAGAATCCTAGAAGAAGCAGATTTGTACCTCACCCCTCCCAGCACCACTTCAATCGACTGGAGTCTATTTTGTAGGGTTGCTTTCTTTTCCCCATGTGCAGCAGTTTCCCTGCCATCCTTCAGCAGTCCAGCCAAGGAGAGTGGAAATGGCGATGGTACATAGGACACTTTGGAGATCGAAGTGCAGGCTTTAGGGACCATCAAAATGTCATTTTATTTTATTTTTACTTTTCTACAAACATTTTTGGGTCTTATAAACACCCCTGTGTAGCACCTTGGAACATTTTATTATCTTAAAGGCACCATATAAACACAAGCTCTAATATTTGCTGCTGCTTAGCTTGAAGGATGCTGCTTCTGCTGGTTAGCATGTTAGCTTCACCAGGTTGACACCTCATTATCAGGTATGCCTGCTCCTACGCCCAGCATTAGTTTCTCTCTCCTTTATTGAACCAGAATTAGTTCCGGGATTGGTAGTAATGCTGGAGTGAGGGATATGCCAGGCCATGAGGTTACAGATTGCAGTAGAGCACAGTTCTGCTACTGTTGATGGCCCATATAGATACGCAATTTTGGGATGCAAGACCTGTTCTAATTCTATCCCATTTATCAGGGTGATTGTGCCACTCAACTGGAAGGTTTCCTCCACAGAGACTTGTGATGGGCACTCCTACCAATACTCTCTTGGGCAGTTGATCTGTGACAAATAGATGGTGAAGTTGAGGTTAAGTAGGCTTGTGCTGGTTTCCCCCTGGTACAGGCCCAGCCTGATAAAATATCCTTCAGGACTCAGCCAGTTGTCAATAGTAGTGTTACGAGCCATTCTTGATGATGGACATTGGCGGCCTCACCCAGAGTACATTTTGTACCCTTGCTACATGCAGTGCTCCTTTGAACTGGTGTTCTGCATGGAGGAGTACTGATTCATCAAGTGGTACTCGGCAGGAGGTTTCCTTAGGCATGTTTGACTGATGCTATGAGACTTCATGGGATCCAGAGTGAATGTTGAGGACTCCTAAGGCCACCCATAAGGGCGGTACGGTAGCACAGTGGTTAGCACTGCTGCCTCACAGCGCCAGGGACCGGATTCAATTCTGGTCTTGGGTGACTGTGTGGAGTTTGCACACTCTCCCCATGTCAGCATGGGTTTCCGCGGGATGCTCCAGTTTCCTCCCACAGTCCAAAGTTTGGTGGATTGGCCATGCTAAATTGCCCCTTGGGGTCCAAACGATTTGCGGGTAGGGTTACAGGGATAGGGTGGGGGAATGGGCCGAGAAGTAGGGTGCTCTTTCGGAGGGTCATTGCAGACTCGGTGGGCCAAATGCCTTCTTTCTGCACTATTGGGATTCTAGGATTCTATGATTCTCTAATGCAGTCTTAAAATTAAAGTGAGGTCATTGAAGAATGGAAATCGAGCAGCACATTTTCATCCAAAAGTTCATTGAAATCTGAAACTCCCTCTCCCAAAAAGCAGTGGACATTAAGAGTTTTCAGGACTGGCATTGAAATTTAGGATTTTTTTTGCCAGTTCAAGAGATCAAGAATAAAAATGGCAAAATGCACTTGAGATACAAATTAGAAATGACCTAATTGAATGGTAGAGCAAGCCCGAGGGGCTGAATGGCCCTCTCATAGTCCTTGGGCTGGATTCCCCGCCGGCTGGATGCTCAGTTTTGCCAGCTGCCCGGGGGTTTCCCGACGGCGTGGGCCTTCCACACAATGGGAAACCCCATTGACCGGCCGGCGTAACGGAGCATCCCGCCGGAGGGATGAGGCAGAAATGTGGCGGGGCGGGACGGAGAATCCAGCCCCTTATGTTCCTAAAAAAAAGCACATCTCCCATGCCCTTTCACAAGAAACACTAGGCCAACAGGCATTTTCCAATACACTGGATGTCGGTAACCTCCTACAGCCCCACTACCCTCCAAACTTTCTACACTCCGCTCTAATTATGGCCCCACAAACATCCCGATTCTAATCATAATGATAATAATCGCTTATTGTCACAAGTAGGCTTCAATGAAGTTACTGTGAAAAGCCCCTAGTCGCCACATTCCGGCGCCTGGTCGGGGAGGCCGGTACGGAAATTGAACACGCGCTGCTGGCCTTGTTCTTCATTACAAGCCAGCTGTTTATCCCTCTGTGCTAAACCAACCCTCAGCTGGAAGGTTCTAAACTCTGGAATTCCTTCCCAGACTTCTTTGTCTCTATCTCTCTTTCCTCCTTTAAGACACTCTTTGAAATCTACCTCTTTGCCCAAGTCTTTAGCCATCTACCTCAATACCTCATTATGTGGCTCCATGTCAAGTTTAGCTCTATGAAGCATCTTGGGATGTTTTAATGCATTAATGGTGCTATCTAAATATGTTGTTGTTACAAACTGCACCCACAGTTTAAACTAATGTCACTGAGCAGACAAACGAAGATTTAAGTTGTTCACCGAAAGCATGAACTGTAGACAGATTGGAAAGACAAATCATAATGGGCATGATATTCAGAAACCACTAATGACACAAGGTCATCCAAATGTTGGACGTTGTTCATTTTACGTATGTATTTACGTATATATTGATCATTGTTGAAACAAACTGAATTTTTTTCACAAGTAAAGAAAACAAATAAAGACTAGAAAAGTCTGGATTTCGTCATAGATGTTTATCATTTTCTGGCTATTCTCTTTAGGCAGACGAGAACCTGGGAAATTAAGCTTGTCCCAATGATTTTAGAATGAATCAGAACATTGGGCTTATGAGTGAGATGCATCAGTCCTGACAGATGTGGACAAGGGGCGAAATTCTCCGTTATCGGCGCAAAGTCCGCCGATCGGCGCACAAAACGGCGCAAATCCGACTTGCGTCACGCCGCAAAATTCGTCGCAAAGTCTCCGGCCCGAAATGGGCTAGCAGCAACATGACAGGATCCGCGCTTGCTCACGTGGTTCACGCCGTGCAGCGTCATACACGCCACACGGCGTGACGGCTCATAAGGCCGCGCTGCTCCCCCCCACCCGACCGGAACACCCGACCGGAACACCCGACCGGATGGCCGGCCGCCGCTCAGCCCCGAGGTTCCAGTCACGCGATGTGGAGGTGCTCCTGGAAGCAGTGGAGCAGAGGAGGGACGCCCTGTATCCCGGGCACGGCCGCAAAGTTGCCCCATGCCACAGCCGGCGTCTGTGGAGGGAGGTGGCAGAGGCCGTCACTGCTGCGGCCCTGACACCACGGACAGGCACCCAGTGCCACAAGAAGGTGAACAACCTCGTCAGAGCAGGCAGGTGAGCCTCCCCCCCCTGCCCGATATCCATATCCCCCATCCCCCATATCCCCCATATCCCCCCTCCCCCATATCCCCCCTCCCCCATATCCCCCATATTCCCCCTCCCCCATATCCCCCCTCCCCATATCCCCCTCCCCATATCACCCCCTCCCCCAAATCCCCATATCACCCCTCCCCATATCCCCCATATCCCCCCTCCCCCATATCCCCCCTCCCCATATCCCCCTCCCATATCCCCCCTCCCTCATATCCCCCATATCCCCCCTCCCCCATATCCCCATATCCCCCCTCCCCCATATCCCCCCTCCCCCATATCCCCCTCCCCATATCCCCCCTCCCCCATATCCCCCCTCCACCATATCCCCCATATCCCCCTCCCCCATATCTCCCCCATATCCCCCATATCCCCCTTCCCCATATCCCCCTCCCTCATATTCCCCCTCCCCATATCCCCCATATCCCCCCTCCCCCATACCCCCCGTGTCCCCCCTCCCCATATCCCCCCTCGCCCATATCCCCATATCCACCCTCCCCCATATCCCCCATATCCCCAAGTGAATCCAGCCCCAACCTTAACCTCTGCAATACACGCGCAACCGATGGCGTGCATTCGTATACCTGTCTAACACTGTTGCCTTTTACTCCTGCCACCCCCCCCCCCCCCCCGCCACAGGAGAAACGCGCACACAACACCAGGGAGCATGTGAGGACTGGAGGAGGCCACGCTGATGAGAGGCCACTGACCGAACACGAGGAAAGTGCCCTGGAACTGGCTGGCGGACCTAAGGACCGGGAGGTTGCTGATGCGGAGGTCGGGGGCGTACTAGCAAGTGAGCCACCGACAGCCCGTCCCCATATCCCCCCTCCCCTATATCCCCCTCCCCGTATCACCTGATCACTGCCTGATGTCTAACCATGCATGCTTCATTGTGTATAGCAGGAGCAAACGTCGAGGCACCCATCCCCGCAGATGCAGACCGCCCGCAGGATGCCCCTCGGAGGCCACGGGAGACGGAGAGAACCGGACCCTCCGGCATGCGACGCCCGCAGGATGCCCCTCGCACACCACGGGAGACGGAGGGACCCGGACCCTCCGGCATGCGACGCCCGCAGGATGCCCCTCGCACACCACGAGAGACGGAGCGACCCAGACCCTCCGGCATGCGATGCCCGCAGGATGCCCCTCGCACACCACGGGAGACGGAGAGACCCGGACCCTCCGGCATGCGACGCCCGCAGGATGTCCCTTGGAGGCCACGGGAGACGGAGAGACCTGGAGCAACAGGGAGACGACACCCCCGTCACGTGCGGGAACGACCACCCAGCGATGAGAGGGGCAGCCACAGGCCCCCGTCACAGCCGAGCCAGGACACCACTACCCAGGACACCCCTACCCAGGACACCCCTACCCGGGACACCCCTACCCGGGACAGCACTACCCAGGAAGACGAAATACCGGACAGTGACTCAGAGTGGATGGGTGGAGACGAACCCCCACCTCAAAGTGCCATGGACTCAGAGTGGGACGAAGAGCACGACACAACGCCACTGCTGTCACCAACACCCTCCACCATCGCAGAAACACTCACCTCGGTCGGGCACTTTAGTGATGAGGCATCTGGTACACTCACTGATGCGCACAACACAGCCGTCCCGGTACAGCAGGTGGAGGTAGGAGCAGCAGAGGGGCCGGGCGGTCGGAGGGAAACCCAGCCCAAGCGAACATCTGCCGCCCATATGGATCCCGGGTTCCTGAAGTTACCACACCCACACATAGATCCGATGCAACCACCGACCCGGAGACGAGCGAAGAGGGTTACGGCCGGCTTGCGGCGGCTGCGGTCGCAGGTGGAGGAGTCCACCCGCGTCCAGGAGCTGGGAGTGGTGCCGGTCATACGTGCCACCCAGGCCGACACCGCACGGGTGGCGTCCGCGGTGGAGGCAATGGATACAACGGTGTCAGACATGGGGAACGGTTTGCGAGGCCTGGGGCTTTCCGTGCAGGCGGCGTCTGTGGCCCAGGAAATGGCTGCCCTCTCACAGGAGGCCATGAGCCAGTGCCAGCGCCAGATGGCAGAGGCGCTCAACGCCATGGCCCAGTCTCTGCAGGCCATGGCCCAGTCTCAGCAGGCCTTGGCCCAGTCTCTGCAGGCCATGGCCCAGTCTCAGCAGGCCATAGCCCAGTCTCTGCAGGCCATCGCTGAGGGCATCGGCGCCATTGGCCTTGTGCGAGCCGACGTCGCACAGTCACAGACAGGGTTTGCAAATCCCCTGGGCTCCATGGCTGCAAACCTGCAGACCCCTGTCGATACCAGCACGGGCTTCCAGGACTGGCAGCGCTAGATGTCGGGGGGGGGCGTCGGATGGCCAGTTTGTTCGCATCCCCCACCCATGTAGAGGCCTGGGGGCCATCGGGCACCCCGAGGGAGGAGGAGGTGGTGTGGTCCGTCCCGGGTCCCCCTGTAGAGGAGGTCCCGGAACACCGCGACACCTCGGACTCCCCCCCCCTTCCGTCCCAGGTGCATCGGGTGGGCAACGGGCAGGACAGGCTGGCAGCTCGCCATCCCAGTCGCCCGGGCCGCAGCCTGGTCCATCTAGGCCAGGACGCCCCAGTAAACGGCCGCCAAAGGGATCCCGTGTCAGAGGGCAGGAATCACAGGAGTCCACCTCCAGTTCTGCTGTACCATCTGCGGAACCACGTAGACGTAGTCAAAGGGCCCGTAAGGCCAAACAATTAGACACTGAGTAAGTTGGCACGGGTGTAGGGCACAGATGAGTTTTAGGGGCTAGGGCACGTGCATGAACTCCTTTGGTTATTAAAGTCAATGTTACACCTACAGAAGCTGCCTTTGTGCTCTGTCCAAAGCGTGCGGGGGTGTCATGTACGTTGAGCGCAAGTGTGTGTGTGTGAGGGATGGTCTTACCTCAGCCCCAGGTGAGTCTGCCCCTTCTCCCTGGGCCGCCATCAATATCCCCCCGGGCAGAGGACGGGACCGTGCGCTACAGTGTCACAGCCGCATGCAGGGATGGTCCGGGTGGATGGTGGTACTGTGACCTTGGGTCAGACATAGTCCAACGATGTGGAGCCAGGAGCTCATCGCAGGGCGGGTTGTCATCATCCTCCATGGCCTGCGATAGACACGCGTCCACCCGCAACTGTGTGAGCCCGGCCATTGTGCCGCAGGTGGATCGGCAATGGGGCAATGGGGGGGGGGTGGTGTGCATGCGGGTGGGGTGGGTGGGGTTGGGAGGGGGGTGAGGGTGCTGGGTGGGTGGATGGTGGATGGGTGGTGGATGTGGGTGGTCGGCTATTGCCATGGTGTGCGGTCTGTGGCCATACTACCCGATTCCCACGCCCATCTAGTCAGTGAAGCGGGCGGCTATCAGCCTGTCCCGTGCCCGCTGGGCCAGCCGGTAACGGTGGACAGCCACCCGCCTGTGTCTAGCCCGTCTGCCCTGACCATTGCCCCCATCCCCCTCATCTGGGGAGGACTGCGCCTCTTCCTGCTGCTCCTCCACTCCGCCCTCCTCTGCCTGCGGCACATCGCCCCTCTGCTGGGCTATGTTGTGCGAGACGCAGCACACAACAATGATGCGGCCGACCCTATCTGACCGATACTGGAGGGCGCCCCCAGAGAGGTCCAGGCACCTGAAACGCATCTTCAGCACGCCAAAGCACCTCTCTATCACTCCCCTTGTCGCTACATGGGCATCATTGTAGCGGTTCTTCGCCTCATTGCGTGGCCTCCGTATAGGCGTCATCAGCCACGATCGCCCAGCAACCAGCCCCTCAGCCGGGGATGGCGTCCCTCGTACATGCCGGTGATGGATGACCACGACAATACGTATGAGTCGTGTACACTGCCAGGGTAACGGGCGCAGACGTGCAGGATCATCATGCGGTGGTCGCAGGCCACCTGGATGTTCATCGAATAGGTCCCCTTCCTATTGGTGAACACGGCCCTGTTATCTGCAGGTGGCCGCACGGCGACGTGCATCCCATCGATCGCGCCCTGGACCATGGGGAACCCGGCCACGGCAGAGAAGCCCACGGCCCGGGCATCTTGGCTGGCCAGGTCCACAGGTAAGCGGATGTAGTGGTGCGCCATGGCATATAGGGCATCTGTCACAGCCCGGATGCACCGATGTCTGCGATATGCCGGACAGGTCCCCACTCGGTGCCTGGAATGACCCCGTTGCATAAAAGTTCATGGCCACCGTAACCTTGACAGGCACGGGGAGAGGGTGTCCCCCGCCAGTGCCACGCGGTGACAGGTGTGCCAGCAGGTGGCAGACGTGTGCCATGGTTTCCCGCCTCATCCGGAGTCTCCTCCTGCTCCCCGGCACGGGCCCCCATCCTCCACCCCGGCACGGACCCCCCCCCATCTCCCTCCCCGGCACGGGCCCCCCATCCCCCTCCCCGGCACGGGCCCCCCATCCTCCTCCCCGGCACGGACCCCCCCTCCCATCCCCCTCCCCGGCACGGACCCCTCCCCCATCCCCCTCCCCGGCACGGACCCCATCCTCCTCCCCGGCACGGGCCCCCCATCCTCCTCCCCGGCACGGCCACCCCCCATCCCCCTCCCCGGCACGGACCCCCCCCCATCCCCCTCCCCGGCATGGACCCCATCTTCCTCCCCGGCACGGACTCCATCCTCCTCCTCGGCACGGACCCCCCCCCATCCCCCTCCCCGGCACGGACCCCCCCCATCCCCCTCCCCGGCACGGACCCCCCCCCCATCCCCCTCCCCGGCATGGACCCCCCATCCCCCTTCCCGGCACGGGCCCCCCATCTTACCCCCCCGGCACGGACCCCCCCCCATCCCCCTCCCCGGCACGGACCCCCCCCATCCCCCTCCCCGGCACGGACCCCCCCCCCCCATCCCCCTCCCCGGCACGGACCCCATCCTCCTCCCCGGCCCGGCATGGGCCCCCCCATCCTCCTCCCCAGCACGGACCCCATCCTCCTCCCCGGCACGGACCCCCCATCCTCCTCCCCGGCACGGGCCCCCCATCCTCCTCCCTTGCACGGACCCCATCCTCCTCCCCAGCACGGCCGCCCCCCCCCATCCCCCTCCCCGGCACGGACCCCCCAGCCTCCTCCCCGGCACGGGCCCCCCATCCTCCACCCCGGCACGGACCCCCCCCATCTCCCTCCCCGGCACGGGCCCCCCATCCCCCTCCCCGGCACGGGCCCCCCATCCTCCTCCCCGGCACGGACCCCCCCTCCCATCCCCCTCCCCGGCACGGACCCCTCCCCCATCCCCCTCCCCGGCACGGACCCCATCCTCCTCCCCGGCACGGGCCCCCCATCCTCCTCCCCGGCACGGCCACCCCCCATCCCCCTCCCCGGCACGGACCCCCCCCCCATCCCCCTCCCCGGCATGGACCCCATCTTCCTCCCCGGCACGGACTCCATCCTCCTCCTCGGCACGGACCCCCCCCATCCCCCTCCCCGGCACGGACCCCCCCCCATCCCCCTCCCCGGCACGGACCCCCCCCCACCCCCCTCCCCGGCATGGACCCCCCATCCCCCTTCCCGGCACGGGCCCCCCATCTTACCCCCCGGCACGGACCCCCCCCCATCCCCCTCCCCGGCACGGACCCCCCCCCATCCCCCTCCCCGGCACGGACCCCCCCCCCATCCCCCTCCCCGGCACGGACCCCATCCTCCTCCCCGGCCCGGCATGGGCCCCCCATCCTCCTCCCCAGCACGGACCCCATCCTCCTCCCCGGCACGGACCCCCCATCCTCCTCCCCGGCACGGGCCCCTCATCCTCCTCCCTGGCACGGACCCCATCCTCCTCCCCAGCACGGCCGCCCCCCCCCCATCCCCCTCCCCGGCACGGACACTCCAGCCTCCTCCCCGGCACGGGCCCCCCATCCTCCACCCCGGCACGGACCCCCCCCATCTCCCTCCCCGGCACGGGCCCCCCATCCCCCTCCCCGGCACGGGCCCCCCCATCCTCCTCCGCGGCACGGACCCCCCCTCCCATCCCCCTCCCCGGCACGGACCCCTCCCCCATCCCCCTCCCCGGCACGGACCCAATCCTCCTCCCCGGCACGGGCCCCCATCCTCCTCCCCGGCACGGACCCCCCATCCTCCTCCCTGGCACGGACCCCATGCTCCTCCCCGGCACGGACACCCCCCTCCCATCCCCCTCCCCGGCACGGGCCCCCCATCCCCCTCCCCGGCACGGGCCCCCCATCCTCCTCCCCGGCACGGAGGCCCCCCTCCCATCCCCGGCACGGACCCTCCCCCATCCCCCTGCCCAGCACGGACCCCATCCTCCTCCCCGGCACGGGCCCCCCATCCTCCTCCCCGGCACGGACCCCATCCTCCTCCCCGGCACGGGCCCCCCATCCTCCTCCCCGGCACGGACCCCCCATCCTCCTCCCCGGCACGGACCCCATGCTCCTCCCCGGCACGGACACCCCCCACATCCCCCTCCCCGGCACGGGCCCCCCAACCTCCTCCCCGGCACGGCCCCCCCCCATCCCCCTCCCCGGCATGGCCCCCCCCCCATCCCCCTCCCCGGCACGGACCCCCCCCCATCCCCCTCCCCGGCACTAACCCCCCCCATCCCCTTCCCCGGCACGGACCCCCCCATCCCCCTCCCCGGCATGGACCCCATCCCCCTCCCCGGCACGGGCCCCCCATCCTCCCCCCCGGCACGGAGCCCCCCCCAACCCCCTCCCCGGCACGGACCACCCCTCATCCTCCTCCCCGGCACGGGCCCCATCCTCCTCCCAGGCACGGGCCCCCCATCGTCCTCCCCAGCACGGACCCCATCCTCCTCCCCGGCACGGGCCCCCATTCTCCTCCCCGGCACGGACCCCCCATCCTCCTCCCCGGCACGGACCCCATGCTCCTCCCTGGCACGGACCCCCCCCATCCCCCTCCCCGGCACGGCCCCCCCATCCTCCTCCCCGGCACGGCCCCCCCCCATCCCCCTCCCCGGCACGGACCCCCCCCCATCCCCCTCCCCGGCACTAACCCCCCCCCATCCTCCTCCCCGGCACGGAGCCCCCCCCATCCCCCTCCCCGGCATGGACCCCACCCCCTCCCCGGCACGGGCCCCCCATCCTCCCCCCCGGCACGGACCCCCCCCATCCCCCTCCCCGGCACGGACCACCCCTCATCCTCCTCCCCGGCATGGACCCCATCCTCCTCCCCGGCACGGACCCCATCCTCCTCCTCGGCACGGGCCCCCCATCCTCCTCCCCGGCATGGACCCCATCCTCCTCCCCGGCACGGACCCCATCCTCCCCCCCGGCACGGACCCCCCCCATCCCCCTCCCCGGCACGGACCACCCCTCATCCTCCTCCCCGGCATGGACTCCATCCTCCTCCCCGGCACGGACCCCATCCTCCTCCTCGGCACGGACCCCCCATCCCCCTCCCCGGCATGGACCCCATCCTCCTCCCCGGCACGGACCCCATCCTCCTCCTCGGCACGGACCGCCCCTCCATCCCCCTCCCCGGCACGGGCCCCCCATCCTCCTCCCCAGCACTAACCCCCCTACCGGCACTCCCCCGGAGTCCAGCCCACTCTAACCACCACGCCCCCCCCCCGCCGCACACAAACACACACAACCCGAGACACACCTCTCCCCACACATTCAGACTGCGGCCACGCCATCGCCTGCCCAGCGGCCAACCCCCCAGGCCGACACTCACCTCCACGCTGGTCGGCGTGAACCTGGAGCACAGGTTGACGCCGATTAAAAGGAGGTTTGATTTACGTCGACGTGACTTCGGCCCATCCGGAAGGGAGAATATCGGCAGGCCCAAAATCGGCTGCCTTGCGCAGACCCGTGACATTCTCCGACGTCTGCGGCGCCATTAACGCCCCGCTGACTTTTCTCCCTTTGGAGACTTCGGCAACCGGCGGGGGCGGGATTCACGGCGGCCAACGGCCATTCTCCGACCCGCTGGGGGGTCGGAGAATGACGCCCAAGTTGTGCAATACATGCAGATGTCAAAACCATTGGATAATGACAATGGCTCATTTTCCTGGTAAAACTGGAGTCAATGGGAATCAGGGGGAAAACTCTCCACAGGAGTCATACCTGGCACAAAGGAGGTGATTGTGCTGGTTGGAGGTCAAAGTCTTGTCCCAGGACATCACTACAGGAGTTAGTCAGGGTAGTGTCCGAGGCCCAACCATCTTCGGCTGCTTCATCAGCGACCTTCCTTCCATTATAAGGTCAGAAGTGGGAATGTTTGTTGATGTTCAGCACCATTTGCGCATCCTCATACACTGAAGCAGTCCATGTCTAAATGTAGCAAGGCCTGGACAATATCCAAGCTTGGACTAACAAGTGGCAAGTTACATTCATGCCGCCCAAGTACCAGGCAATGACCAACTCCAGCAAGAAAAAAAAATCAATTAAATTTCCTTGAACCTCCTCTGTCCTGAAGAAAACTATCCCAATTTTTCATTCTAGTTTATTCCTGAATATCGCTGAAGAGACATGTTGCCGAAGTTTTTCATTTTGCACTCACCAGGACAAATGCCAGAATACCAAAATTCAAATGCTCACAATAATTTATACAACAGGAGAAAAGGTGCTGATTGGTTCGCAAGTCAACTCTGATTGGCCGAGGCGTTACCATGGAGGAAGTAACAGGGAACCATATGTTCCTCAACCTCCCAGGTAATTCAATATACGTGTAAGGGTTGAACATATTCATTTTCCTTTTGTAGAGAAGGGGTTTGAGTGCATGAATGTATGACACTTCCAGCAAGCAGAAATAAGCCATGTTATCAATTTGACTGGTTCTCTTAAATTGGTTGTTAGTGTAGCTATTAGCACACTCAGGATTGTTCAGCAAGTGCTGCTTGCTCGTGGAATCAGGTCTATTCGGTAGCTTTATTCCTCTTGCCAGTATTTTGAATAGCCAGCCATTGTAGTTTACACAATAAACGATTACACAAGAATAAACGATTCACTCTTGTTGTTCCCATCTGAAGGGCTACAGGCCGCACTGGGCTGGTCCCTTTCCAAATCAATAAAGCATAAAACCCATGAGATGTGGCACTGAATCTGTGCCACAATTTATTCACCATTTTAACGTGTGCCAAACAAACACAACAAATGCTTACGTTTATTCCCTGTGAAAATGTGGAGCTTTTCCGTTCACCGTTTACTATGAAGACACCGTTTACAAACAACAATTAGACAAGAAAGTAGCTATTTCCCGTTTGAACTATCTGCTCTACTCACAGCCCGTAGAACAAATTTCTCATCGAACATTCAGGAATATCTCATGCTTCCTGCTGATTGGTACTTACATTACAATCCTGCTCCAGGCCCCAACAGGGTACCGGACAGAAACCCCAATATTTTATTTAATTTGTAAGACTATGAGGAAAGTGTACTTCACTCTAGTAGTGATGACATGAACAGATAGGGATATGGAGCTGGATTCTCAGTTACTGAGGCTAAGCACCGGCACGAACGGAGAGCCCGCGGGAGGTTCACGACAGGAAAATCGGCGCAAATCTCTCACCGATTCCGGTACCGTTGAGGGGCTAGCACTGGCGGAGTGTGAAACTCCCACGTATCGCGCTGAAAATGGCCGGAGAATGGCTGGGTCCTGGGTCGCGCATGCACAGGGCTGATGACCTACACCGGTCACGCCGTACAACATGGCACCGACTGTGCGCGAACCCTAACCCGCCAACCGCGACCCCACAGCCCACCTCCTGGCCACCACCCCCCCCCCCCCCCCCCAGCCCCCCCAGCCCTAGCAGAAGCCTCTCCCCGGCAGGCTGCATGGACTCTGGCCGGGTGTGGCGGCGCTGGACACTGTCCACAGCCGGCAAACCAGGTTCCCAACCGCTGGGACCACACGTGGCCCATCCCTCGGGAACACGGCTCATCGGGAGCGGAGCATCGTGAGTGGGACGGCCGATGACGCGCCAATGGTGTTGAAACAGCATGCGGTGCGTGTCACGGTGACGCCGGTTTGGAGGTGGCGAAAAACAGCGGACCAGCATCAAACCGGCTCCGGCCCCAATTCTGGCGACGGAATCCATTCTCCGCCCAATCGCCGATCACAATTCCGGCATCGGGCTACGGAGAATCCAGCCCATGGTATATTAAAACAAACTTTATTACTAACACAGGATTAAAATAACTTTAACATTATACAAGCCCATTAAACAATGCTTAACAATGGAAATGAAACACTAACTTCTAACTGCTATCTTTTATCTCCACTGAAGCAAAATCCATCTCAGGTCAAAACCCACATTTAAATACAGTTAGCACACCCAGGAATACTTGCTCTATAGAGTTGTCTTGGATAAACTGCTTTGAGAAAGAGAGATCCTTCGGGAACCAGCTTGAAGATTCTTGCCTGTGTCAAATTACTGTTTAACTTCCCAGGATTTGGCAAAAAGCTGCTTGTCTGTTCACATCCCTAATCTAAACTGATTGTTTTCCCAAAAACTGCTAGTCTGTTCACAGACAGATCAAACCTGAACTCAACACCTTACTGCTTCAGCCCTTGGCTCCTCCCATGAACTACATCATTTTACAAAGGCTTAACACAATGCTTCCCCAGCTGCGTGTCTCTCGGTGGTGCACTGCCGCTGGCAGTGGGATTCTCTATTCTGCCACCGGGCCAACGGGATTTTCCTTTGTAGCCACTCCAAGCTGCTAGGAAACCTACAGGAATTCACCACAATATCTCTATTTATTTACTCCCCAAGGAACCTTCTTTATATAAACAAAATTCCATTAACTCAAATTCAGGTATGCAATACACACTGTTGGAATGAATGATGATTTCAATTTTTACGATGCTCTAATTGCTCTAATAAAACCTGGCTGCCTTTCAAACCAGGATTTCATTTTAAACATCACTGCAGCAGCCAGATACTAATCCAAACTTTTAACCCTTCTTGCATATGATACAATATATCTGACATTCCTACATTCATCACATCTATCGCCTTCCCCCAGCTGATGAATCAGTTCTTCTCCCTGACATCGCTTAAAGGAAGCACTTGAGGGAAGCAAGGGCACAGAACATGTGCTGGGTCTGGCTGTCACCAAAGGTGAGTTGATGGCAGCACCATTGACTGAGTTTAAAGGATATATCCGCCAGGCTGGGCATATAGTTCAGGCTTGTCCAACATTTCATTTGGGGTGGGAGCCACATTTCAATTTTTTTCTCACTCAAGGGGTCGATAAGCAAATTTTGGAACGTTAAAGTTTGATACAACATTAAATATGAATTTCAAAAGAAAGCTGATGTATGAAAAGAAGCAAAACAACAATGTCAAAGTAATAAATGGATCATTTAAAATAATGAGTAATAATTAAAGATGACGGTTAGAGTGTGATAGGGTTCAGTGTGTGCGCCTGGCACAATCCCAGGCTCAGGGTGCTCTGTGAGGGTATGTGTGGGGGTGAATGAGAATCCTGAGACTGCAAGTGAGCCAGACACACACACACGCACACATATAAACTGTCCTCTGTCATTCACACCGCACACTCTCCCCTCCCTTAACCCCAACTCATACTCTCCACTCCCTCTCGCTCTCTCTCACACACACACTTTCTCCTCTCTCCCTCACATACTCACATTCTCATCTTTCTCTCAATCACGCACAGACACACACATTGACCATCTTCCCTCCCTCTCACTCACGCACATTCGCGCACACACATTGTTACAACACCCTGAGCAAGAGCACGGTCAATTCCAGCCCCACCGATCCGCGGGCGGGCCTGTGCCGTGGGGGCACTCTTTCCCTTCCACCTCCGCCACGGTCTCCACCATGGCGGAGGCGGAAGAGACTCCCTCCACTGCGCATGCGCGGGAATGCCGTCAGCGGCTGCTAACGCTCCCGCGCATGCGCCGCCCGGAGATGTCATTTCCGCGCCAGCTGGAAGAGCACCAAAGGCCGTTTCCGCCAGCTGGCGGGGCGGAAATTCGTCCGGCGCCGACCTAGCCCCTTAAGGTTGGGGCTCGGCCCCCAAAGATGCGGAGCATTCCGCACCTTTGGGGCTGCGCGATGCCCGAAGATTTGCGCCGTTTTGGGCGCCAGTCGGCGGACATCGCGCCGTTGGGGGAGAATTTCGCCCCAAAAGTGAAACTAAAATGGAACCTCGTGGTTCTGAAAAACATTCCAGAGGGATAATCTCCAATCATCACCTGTTACTGGGCAGAGCACAGCGTTCAGGGCTCATTCATTGGCCACCAGCCAAGTCAATCAAACTGAGCCCCCAGCCAAACTCTGTCATCGGTGCCCGCCCACAATTTAAATCAGCACAGCCATCAATATTCTTCAATTTGAATGGAAGGCACAGGCCACGGCTGCCTTCTGTTTGAATTAAAATGGCAGGTTGCCATAAAGACATGTATCCATAAATCATCCATGGATCAAAAATGTAATGGCAAAAATAAAAGAAAGGGGGAAACAAGGGAATAAATAAGAAGGAACAGGAAGGAACCTTACAACACGCATACACACTGTGGTATGAAAGGTATTACGGTACCTGAGAGGCTGAAGTACCATTGGTAGAACCCATATGCTTGCCATTGGCTAGAGTGTATAATAGCTCCGCCCTGATAGGTGGGGTATAAGAACCCGTGCCGTCCCAGCAGCCCTCAATCAGTACCTGAGCTGCTGGGGGAAACATCTGGCTTATTAAAGCCTTCAGCTGTACTACAACCTTGTTTTAGTGGTCATTGATTGTGCATCAATTTAATAAGCTAGATTTTAAGAAGAAGGATGGAGCTCCAAAACAAGCCGGAGTGTCTGCCACTTAGCCCCCACGCGGCAAACTCAGCGGCAATCTTTAAGCACTGGCTGGCGTGTTTTAAAGGGTACCTCGAGACGGCAGAAAACACACCCACAGGAGAGCAGAATCTGCACGTCCTGCACTCAAGGGTGAGCCCAGAGATCTACACCCTCATCGAGGAAGCGGAAGACTTCGATGCAGCAATCGAGCTGCTAAAAGGACACTATATTCGCCCGGTAAACCAGGTCTATGCCCGGCACCTGCTTGCAACAAGATGGCAAACCACTGGGGAATCGTTGGGGGAATTCTACCGCGCCCTCCTGGTGCTGGGCAGAAGCTGCGGCTGCCCTCAAGTTTCGGCGAGCGAGCACATGGAACTCTTAGTCCGGGATGCTTTCATGGCAGGAAGGCTTTCATCTCAAATCCGCCAGCGCCTGTTAGAGAAAGACACCCTGGGTCTTAGGGAGGCACGGGCCCTTGCAGGCTCCCTGGACGTGGCCTCCAGGAACGCCCGCGCCTACGTTCCCAACCGCGCGGCAGCCCCTGGGCAGCGTGGAACCCCGCAGCGGCCAATCCAGAGACTTCCCCCGCTCCCCCGCAGGCCTGCGCTGCAAGGCGGCCTGCCAACCCCGAGGGGCCCCGCTGCTACTTTTATGGGCAGGCCAAGCACCCCCACCAGCGCTGCCCGGCCCGTGCATCCACATGCAGGGGATGCGGCAAAAAGGGCCATTTCATGGGGGTATGTCAGGCCCGAGCGGTGCCCGCGGTCTCCAGCGGCGACTCCGGACCGCCACCACAAACTTCTCCATGGGCCCCGTGTGGCCAGCGGTCGCCGCCACCCCCATATCCCAGGGCCACGTGCGGACCCCGGGCACCGCCATCTTGTTCCACTCTCGCCACGCTTGAAGGATGGGCGCCACCATTTTGTGCTCCCCCGACCATGTGCGACCCGTGGGAGATGCCATCTTGGATGGGTCCCCAGGACCCATCTCGGCCGACCACACACTGCCTGAACAGAATTCTCAACTACTGCGATTGGCCTCGTTGACTCTGGATCAATCTCGACCTCGAACACTCTCAACCGCTACGACGACCGTTTTCATCAACGGCCACGAGACGTCCTGCCTAATTGACTCTGGGAGCACGGAGAGCTTCATACACCCGACACGGTAAGGCGCTGTTCCCTCCTCATCCACCCTGTTAATCAAAAAATCTCACTGGCCTCCGGTTCCCACTCAGTGGAGATAAAGAGGTTTTGTTTAGCAAATCTCACAGTCCAGGGAAGGAAGTTCAAAAATTTCCTTCTCTACGTCCTTCCCCAACTCTGTGCGGCTACACTCCTGTGTTTAGACTTCCAGTGTAACCTTCAAAGTCTGACCTTCCAATTCGACGGCCCAATACCCCCCCTTAATGTCTGCGGCCTCGCGACCATCAAGGTCGACCCACCTTCCCTGTTTGCGAACCTCACCTCGGATTGCAAACCCGTCGCCACCAGGAGCAGAGGGTACAGCGCCCAGGACCGAACCTTCATCAGGTCAGAGGTCCAAAGGCTACTGAGGGAAGGGGTCATTGAAGCCAGTAACAGACCCTGGAGAGCTCAAGTAGTGGTGGTAAAGACCGGGGAGAAGCATAGGATGGTCATCGACTACAGTCAGACCATCAACAGGTTTACGCAGCTGGATGCGTACCCCCTCCCCCGCATATCCGACCTGGTAAACAGGATAGCGCATTATAAGGTCTTCTCCACGGTGGATCTCAAGTCCGCCTACCACCAGCTCCGCATCCGCACTAGTGACCGCAAATACACTGCCTTTGAGGCAGACGGGCGGCTCTATCACTTCTTAAGGGTTCCCTTTGGTGTCACTAACGGGGTCTCAGTCTTCCAACGCGAGATGGACTGAATGGTTGACCGGTACGGTTTACGGGCAACATTCCCGTATCTCGATAATGACAGCCATCTGCGGCCATGACCAGCAGGACCACGACACCAACCTGCGAAAATTCCTCCAGACCGCAAAGATCCTTAACCTAACGTACAATAAGGATAAATGCGTTTTTAGCACCGACCGCCTAGCCATCCTCGGCTACGTAGTGCGAAATGGAGTTCTAGGCCCCGACCCTGAACGCATACGCCCCCTTATGGAGTTCCCCTCCCTCACTGCTCTAAGGCCCTGAAGCGCTGCCTAGGGTTTTTTAGCTACTACGCCCAGTGGGTCCCGAACTACGCGGACAAGGCCCATCCCCTGATCCAAACCACAGTTTCTCCCCTGTCAATAGAGGCCCGCCAGGCCTTCAGCCGCATCAAAGCAGACATTGCAAAGGCCACGATGCACGCCATCGATGAGTCCCTCCCCTTCCAGGTCGAGAGCGACGCATCTGACGTAGGTCTGGCGGCCACCCTCAACCAAGTGGGCAGACCCGTGGCCTTCTTCTCCCGTACCCGCCATGCTTCCGAAATCCGCTGCTCCTCAGTCGAAAAGGAGGCCCAGGCCATAGTAGAAGCTGTGCGACATTGGAGGCATTACCTGGCCGGCAGGAGATTCACTCTCCTCATTGACCAACGGTCGGTTGCTTTCATGTTCAATAATGCACAGCGGGGCAAGATTAAAAAACGACAAGATCTTGAGGTGGAGGATCGAACTCTCCACCGACAACTACGAGATCTTGTATCGTCCCGGGAAGCTAAACGAGCCTCCTGATGCCCTGTCCCGCGGCACATGTGCCACCGCACAAGTGGATCGCTCCGAGCCCTCCACGAGGTCCTCTGCCACCCAGGGGTCACTCGCTTTTTCCATTTCCACACCGCAGGACATCGAGGAAGTCAGGACAGACACCAGGGACTGCCAAATCTGCGCGGAGTGCAAACCGCACTTCTACCAGCCAGAGAGAGCGCACCTGATAAAGGCTTCCCGTCCCTTTGAACGCCTCAGTATGAACTTCAAAGGCCCCCTCCCCTCCACCGACCGCAACACGTACTTCCTGAACGTGATTGACGAGTACTCCCGGTTTCCATTCGCCATCCCCTGCCCTGACATGACCGCCTCCACCGTCATCAAGGCCCTCCATAGCATCTTTGCACTGTTCGGGTTCCCCGCTTACATACACAGTGATAGGGGGTCCTCCTTTATGAGCGATGAACTGCATCAATTCCAGCTCAGCAATGGCATCGTCTCGAGCAGGACGACCAGTTACAACCCCCGGGGTAACGGACACTTATAGAGGGAGAACGGAACGGTCTGGAAGACCGTCCTACTGGTCCTACGGTCCAGGAACCTCCCAGTCTCCCGCTGGCAAGAAATCCTCCCGGATGCCCTCCACTCCATCCGGTCACTGCTTTGTACGACCACCAATCAGACACCTCACGAACGTCTCCTTGTCTTCCCCAGGAAGTCCTCCTCCAGGACCTTGCTCCTGACCTGGCTGGCAGCACCCGGACCCATCCTGCTCCGAAAATACGTGCGGGCGCACAAGTCGGACCCGTTGGTCGAGAGGGTCCATCTGCTCCATGCTAACCCCCAGTACGCCTACGTGACGTACCCCGACGGCCAACAAGATACGGTCTCCCTCCGGGACCTGGCGCCCGCCGGAACTCCACGTACATTCCAGCCACCAGTCCCACCCTCCCCTCCACCGCAGCACCTTACAGGAGGATCGGACCTTCCGCCGCCCCTGCCTAGGCCCCTCCACCCACCGACGCCCCCCCCCCGCAGGCGCTCCCTTCCCAGGTCAGCCGTTTTCCCCACCAGCGCCGTCTAGAGGTCACGAAGCTGCCATGGAGATCGCAGCCACGCTCCCGGAGTCACAGACGCCCGAGCCTCCACCGGAGTCACCACCGAGGCTCCGACGATTACAGAGGACGACCAGGGCCCCCGATCGACTGATTGCTTCATTTTAACTGTAATTTGTAAATATAAAACACTGAATGTACATAGTTACCAGACTTGTAAATAGTTACTAAACACTGTACGGGGGTACTACGGTTCCTCCATAACCAATTATACCTGGGGCGACATTCTCCGACCCCCCGCCGGGTCGGAGAATCGCCGGGGGCTGGCGTGAATCCCACCCCCGCCGGTTGCAGAAGTCTCCGGCACCAGAGATTCGGCGGGGGCGGGAATCGCGCCTCGTTGGTTGGCGGGCCCCCCTGCTCGATTCTCCGGCCCGGATGGGCCGAAGTCCCGCCGATAAATTGCCTGTCCCGCCGGCGTAAATTAAATCACCGACCTTACCGGCGGGACAAGGCGGCGTGGGTGGGCTCCGGGGTCCTGGGGGGGGGCGGGGCGATCTGACCCCGGGGGGTGCCCCTACGGTGGCCTGGCATTCCGCACCTTTGGGGCGGCGCGATGCCCATCTGATTGGCGCCGTTTTGGGCACCAGTCAGTGGACATCGCGCTGTTTCCTGAGAATTTCGCCCCATGTTGTTGTGTTTTGTAGTTGCTGGCCACCACCCCCGCCGGATTTTTATTTAACAGGGGGTGAATGTGGTATCATAGGTATTACGGTACCTGAGAGGCTGAAGTACCATTGGTAGAACCTATATGCTTGCCATTGGCTAGAGTGTATAATAGCTCCGCCCCGATAGGCGGGGTACAAGAACCCGTGCCGTCCCAGCAGCCCTCATTCTGTACCTAAGCTGCTGGGGGAAACATCTAGGTTATTAAAGCCTTCAGTTGTACTACAACCTCGTTTTAGTGGTCATTGATTGTGCATCACTCACAAACACTCTCCCCATTCACAGACACACGCACAGACAGAAACATTATCCCGCCCATGCACATGCACGCAAATACTCACCCCACTCTTTCACACTCACATTCTCCCCAATTACGCACATACACTCTCCCCACTCAATCACACATGCACACACGCTCACAAACATTCTCCCCACTCGCGCACATACACATACACTCACTCACACTCTCCCCTCTGTCATGAACCATGGTGATGTTATCTGCGAGGGCGTCACAACTTAAATAATTAGTTCGTGGGGGTGTATAGATTTGTTTTTGGAATGGTGTGAGGATTCGCAGGAAACCCCAGGGAAAATAACCAGCCCAGTCATTATGTAACAATTATTAAAGACTATTTATTAAGTTAAAAAGAAGACAGATGTACTCGAACAGAACTAAAATACTCTAAGACATTTAAGTATATGAATCATTAAACACACACATAGTTTATATAGAAATTACCCCTTGTGGGCAGCATGGTTGCGCAGTGGTTAGCACTGCAGCCTCATGGCGCCGAGGTCCCAGGTTCAATCCCGGCCCTGGGTCACTGTCTGTGTGGGTCTCACAGTCTGCGTGGATCTCACCCCCACAACCCAAAAAGATGTGCAGGGTAGGTGAATGGCCATGCTAAATTGCCCCTTAATTGTAAAGAAATTACCCCTTGTTCCAAAATAAATCTATGATCCCTGAACTCCATAAGCTTCCCCTTTCCCAAACAACATCCAACATAAATATATCTTTAAGTCAAATCCAGATTATAGTTACCACACCATATAGGGCCAATGATCAAGTCTGGGAAACCTCTTTTCCTGGTCCAACAAAGATATTTAAACTGCATTTACCAAGGTATCTGCACAGCATTGACTCTAAGACATAGACGCAGGCCTATTGTGAACAGTTTTGGGCCCCATATCTAAGGAAGGATCTGCTGGCCTTAGAAAGGGTCTGGAGGAGATTCGCAAGCATGATCCCTGGAATGAACAGCTTGTCATATGAGGAACGGTTGAGGACTCTGGGTCTGTACTCATTGGTGTTTAGAGGATGAGGAGGGATCTTATTGAAACTTACAGGATACTGTGAGGCCTGGATAGAGTGGACGAGTAGAGGATGTTTCCACTTGTAGGAAAAACTAGAACCAGAGGACACCAACTCAGACTAAATGGATGATCCTTTAAAACAGAGATGAGGAAGAATTTCTTCAGCCAGAGGGTGGTGAATCTATGGAACTCCTGATTAATAAGGGGATCTTGGGTTATGGGGAGAAGGCAGGAGAATGGGGATGAGAAAAATATCAGCCATGATTGAATGGCGAAGCAGACTCGATGGGCTGAGTGGCCTAATTCTGCTCCTATGTCTTATGGTCTTATCGTCTCTTGGCTGTGACTTGTAGACTGGCCTCTCAGGCTGTTAGATGTAAACCAGCCTAGCTGCTTCTGAGGATGCTGGCAATTATAGCATTTTTTCCCTTTGATTCTTTCTGGTATGTATTTGGATGTCTGCATCTCTCAAGTTCCTTGACTCTAGAAATCTAGTATATCTCCACTGATCTCTCAGTCATCTAGGATACCTGTTTTTATTAATTGGACAATTTACACCTGATTCTGTCTCGAAGCCTGCTAATCTAGTTGTTGAGAAAGTTGCATCCTATCATGCCTTTTGATGAATGTTGTCACTAGGCAAATTTCTACCTGTTGTTGAGCAGATCGCACTCTATCATGCCTTGTTAAATTTATGTTACTGCTGTTTCTAGGCATTTACACACGTGCACACATTATAAACACACCCCATGCATGCACATACACACATACTCACACTCTCCTCACTCACGCACAAGTACACAGACACTCCCTTGCTCACACGTACAGACAGACTACACGCTCACCATTCATGCCCATTCAATATACACTCCCACTCTTCCCATTCACGCACAAACGATACACATTCATGTTATGGGCCAGGGTTTAGAGAACACCAAAGTATCTCATGGAGCTCACCTGACCCACAATTTTTCATAGCTTTTGGTTATGGGGAACACAAGGGCCCCCTATATAAGTGTGATGCAACAGAGATCTAAAGTGTTTTTAAAACAAAACAATGGGCGGGATTCTACCCAACCCGGCGGGGTGGGGGGTCCCGACGCCGAAGAGTGGCGTGAACGACTCCGGCATCGGGCCGCCCCAAAGGTGCGGAATTCTCCGCACCTTCAGGGACTAGGGCGGCCCTGGAGTGGTTTGCGCCACGCCGGCCGGCGGGGAAGGGACTTGGCGCCACGCCAACCGGCGCCGAAGGGCCTCCGCCGGCTGGCGTGAGTTGGCGCATGCGCGGGAGCACCAGCATCTGATGGCGTCATCCCCGCGCATGCGCAGGGGGGTTCATCCCCGCGTCGGCCACCGCGGATAGGTACAAGGCTGATGCGGAGGAATAGAGTGCCCCCACGGCACAGGCCCGCCCGCGGATCGGTGGGGCCCGATCGCGGACCAGGCCACCGTGGGGGCAGGGCCAGATCACCCCCCCGAGGACCCCGGAGGCCGCCCATGGAGCTGGGTCCCGCCGTTCAGGACCAACCTTGATTTACTCCGGCGGGACCCTCGTTAAATGGGCGTGACTTCGACCCATCGCGGGCCGGAAAATTTGGGCGGCTCCAGGGCCCATTGCGTCGCGCCAGTCCCCGCCATTCTCCGAGGCGGGTGGCGCGATTCACGCTGGGGCGATTTTTGGAGGGCCGGAGAATTCGGAGGACAGCAGGGGCAGGATTCACGCCGACCCCCGGCGATTCTCCCACCTGGTGGGGGGTCGGAGAATCCCACCCAATGTTTATTCTGTCAATCCAGTTTAAATGTTATAAACCCACAGTAAACATCTTACCAACTACCAACACTGATACCCCCCCAAAAAAGATACAGCACTGTATAGGTAACCCTTAATAACTTTCCTAACAGCCAAAACAAAGACAATGGCCGTCATTCTCCGACCCCCCGCCGGGTTGGAGAATCGTCGGGGGCAGCCGTGAATCCCGCCCCCGCCGGTTGCCGAAGTCTCCGGTACCGGATATTCGGCGTGGGCGGGAATCGGGCCGCGCCGGTTGGCGGGCCCCCCCGCTCGATTCTCCGGCCCGGATGGACCGAAGTCCCGCCGATAAATTGCCTGTCCCGCCGGCGTGGATTAACCCACCTTTTGAACGGCGGGACTCCCTCCACTGCGCATGCGTGGGAAACTGTCAGCAGCCACTGACGCTCCCGCGCATGCGCCGCCCGGGGTTGTCATTTCCGCGCCAGCTGGCGGGGCAACAATGGCCGTTTCCGCCAGCTGGCGGGGCGGAAATTCCTCCGACGTCGGCCTAGCCCCTCAATGTTGGGGCTCGGCCCCCAAAGATGCGGAGCGTTCCGCACCTTTGGGGCGGCGCGATGCCCGTCTGATTGGCACCGTTTTGGGCGGCAGTCGGCGGACATCACGCCGTTTCGGGAGAATTTCGCCCAATAGGTTTGAATTCTCTACAGAAGACAGTTGTCACTTTTAAATTATCAAGTGGCCTAAACAGCTTGGGCGAGATTCACCGACCCCCCGCCGGGTCGGAGAATCGCCGGGGGCTGGCGTGAATCCCGCCCCGCCGGTTGCCGAATTCTCCACCACCGGAGATTCGGCGGGGGCGGGAATCGCGCTGCGCCGGTTGCCGTGCTCCCCCCCCCCCACGATTCTCCAGCCCGGATGGGCCGAAGTCCCGCCGCTAAAATGCCGGTCTCGCCGGCGTAGATTAAACCACCTACCTTACCGGCGGGACAAGGCGGCGCGAGCGGGCTGCGGGGTCCTGGGGGGGGCGCGGGGCGGTCTGGTCTTAAGGCAACCTTAAGGGGCTAGTCTGGTCTTAAGGCAACCTTAAGGGGCTAGGCCCGCACCGGACGAATTTCCGCCCCGCCAGCTGGCTGCTGACGGCATTCCCGCGCATGCGCAGTGGAGAGAGTCTCTTCCGCCTCCGCCATGGTGGAGACTGTGGCGAGGGCGGAAGGGAAAGAGTGCCCCCACGGCACAGGCCCGCCCGCGGATCGGTGGGCCCCGATCGCGGGCGAGGCCACCGTGGGGGCACCCCCCCGGGGCCAGATCGTCCCACGCCCCCCCCAGCACCCCGGAGCCCCCCCCGCGCCGCCTTGTCCCGCCGGTAAGGTAGGTGGTTTACTCTACGCCGGCGGGACAGGCATTTTAGCGGCGGTACTTCGGCCCATCCGGGCCGGAGAATCCTGGGGGGGGGGGGGGGCCTGCCAACCAGCGCGGCGCGATTCCCGCCCCCGCCGAATATCCGGTGCTGGAAAATTCGGCAACCGGCGGGGGCGGAATTCACGCCAGCCCCCGGCGATTCTCCGACCCGGCGGTGGGTCGGAGAATCTCGTCCCAGTACATCTGCTTGGTTTGAATACAGCTCTCCAACTGAAAGCAAAACTAAAACACAGAACCAAGAAGAGCTTCCAGCTCAAAACAAAAGTAAAAAGCAGAATCACACTCCAGCTCCACCCACACAATGACATCACTGCAGCCATTTGATAAAACACACTTTTCTCAAAGGGACTCTCACATGACACACTCTTTCCATTCACATACATACATACACACTCACACTATCCCCATTCACTCACATACATATGCACTCACTCCTCTCTATTACACATACATACACACTCACAGCCCCCATTTACGCATAAGGTACAGACCCACACTATCCCCATTCACCAGCGGCTGGTTTAGCACACTGGGCTAAATAGCTGGCTTTTAAAGCAGACCAAGCAGGCCAGCAGCACCGTTCGATTCCCGTACCAGCCTCCCCGAACAGGCGCTGGAATGTGGCGACTAGGGGCTTTTCACAGTAACTTCATTGAAGCCTACTTGTGACAATAAGCAATTTTCATTTCATTTTCACATACACACATATATACACACTCACACTATCTCCTTTCACACACATGCTTACTCATTCACATTTTCCCTGCTCTCACACACTCACACTCTCTCCTCTCTCACATATACATGAACAATCACACTCTCCCCTAACTCTCCCTCACACACAAGCGCGAACCCACCAACCCCACTTTCTCACAAGCCGGTGGACCCCACTCTCCCCCTCGCCCTGAGACCCACTTTCCCCCATTTTCTCCCTTGACACGAGGCCCACTCCCCTTTTATCCGACGCCCGCTATCCCCCTCACCCCGCTCTCCCCTCACCCAAGACTCGCCCTTGCTCTTGCCTTGGAACTTACCTTGAAAACGTACTTTCGGACTATTTTCTGTTTGTCCAATCACAGGTTGTGCAGAAACCTATATATCACATGCCAAATGTTTATTTTTTGCTTGGGGTTAGTTTGGACCTTTGGACACCTGATTGGTGGAGCACTCTGGTCAGACGCTTGCCCCCATGGTGAAGAGGCCCCCACTATCTTGAGGCCTCGGGCATGCTGCAGGAAGACAAACCAAGAAGGCCTGAAAACCATTGCCAATGTGGTTGTCAACAACATTACAAGGGCACACCTTCAACCTGCCTCCTTGGTTCCATCAGTCATGGAACTAGCTCGAGTGAACACCCATGTAGATACCAACCAATTTTGAAAGCCTCTAAAATCGGGGTGCTAATCACATTAGAGGACCCTGATTTCAGTTCTAAAAAAGGCCTAACGCCTGAAATAGGCAAGTGCCATGGACACCCGACAAAGATCCTTTCAAAGTGAAGTTAGCCAAATTGCTTGGTGTTAACTGGGTGGGGGCGCTACTAACCCTGGGCGTCATTCTCCGACCCCCCGCCGGGTTGGAGAATCGCCGGGGGCTGCCGTGAATCCCGCCCCCGCCGGTTGCCGAAGTCTCCGGTACCGGATATTCGGCGGGGGCGGGAATCGGGCCGCGCCGGTTGGCGGGCCCCCCCGCTCGATTCTCCGGCCCGAATGGGCTGAAGTCCCACCGATAAATTGCCTGTCCCGCCGGCGTGGATTAAACCACCTTTTGAACGGCGGGACAAGGCGGCGTGGGCGGGCTCCGGGGTCCTGGGGTGGGCGCGGGGCGATCTGACCCCGGGGGGTGCCCCCACAGTGGCCTGGTCCGCGATCGGGGCCCACCGATCCGCGGGCGGGCCTGTGCCGTGGGGGCACTCTTTCCCTTCCGCCTCCGCCACAGTCTCCACCATGGCGGAGGCGGAAGAGACTCCCTCCACTGCGCATGCGTGGGAAACTGTCAGCGGCCGCTGACGCTCCCGCGCATGCGCCGCCCGGAGATGTCATTTCAGCGCCAGCTGGTGGGGCAACAAAGGCCGTTTCCGCCAGCTGGCGGGGCGGAAATTCCTCCGGCGTCGGCCTAGCCCCTCAATGTTGGGGCTCGGCCCCCAAAGATGCGGAGCATTCCGCACCTTTGGGGCGGCGCGATGCCCGTCTGATTGGCGCCGTTTTGGGCGCCAGTCGGCGGACATCGCGCCGTTTCGGGAGAATTTCGCCCCTTATTTTGAGACCATTAACACCAGGCAAAAATAAAATTCGGCCCACACAAGAGCCAGACAATGACCGCCTCGAACAAGAGGGAATCTAACCATCTCCCCTGATATTCAATGGCATTACCATCACTGAATAGCCCACTATCAACATGCTGGGAGTTACCATTGACCAGAAATTGAACTGGCCCAGCCATATAAATACTACGGCTACAAAAGCTGGTCAGAGTCATGAAATTCTGTGGTCAGTAACTCCCCAAAGCCTGTCCAGCATCTAAAAATCACAAGTCAGGTGTGTGATGGATGTGCGCAGTTCCAACAAGACTCAGAAAGCTCGATACCATCCAGTACAAAGCAGACAACTTGACTGGAACTCCATCCCCCAACTTAAACTTTCACTCCTTCCAATATCGATGCACAGTGGCAACAGTGTGTACCATCCACAAGATGCATTGCAGCAACTCACCAAGGCTCCCTAGACACCACCTTCCAAACCCACATCCTCTACCATCTAGAAGGGCAAGGGCAGTGGGCACATAGGAATACCACCTCATGCAAGGTCCCCTCCAGTCCACACACCTTCCTGACTTGGAAATATATCACTGTTCCTTCATTGTCTCTGGGTCCTAGAACTCCCATCGTAAACTAGTGTAGCCATCTGGGATGGCCACTTCCCGATTACAAAATGGACACTTTGCAAAAGATTGCAGGGAAAATGAACAATACTGAGAAAACAAGCAGGTTCAGGGTTTGTCTGTTGATTGGAGCCGCAGCTCCCAGACAAGACCAAAACTGCAAACCTATTAGCATACTAATGGCCCATCTCCGGGAACAAAAGAGTAACATTTGAGTAACCGATACTAAGGCAGACACCCCGGCACCAGAGGAGACCAGAACAAAGTAGACCAACGGCCACCTAGGACACGCCCAGCCATCAGGGCACCCACCCCTTTATTGGAGGAAGTTGCTAGGAACGATTGAGACAATGCTCAATTAATTGGAGCCAAGTTCAAGGCCCGCCCAAAAGCACGCGAAGCCCCTTTGGGTATAAGAAGGATCCCCCAAGAGAGAATCGTTCTCTTGGCTCCAGCTCTCACCGAGGAGAGACCTGCCCAACAGCTGCACCAGAACAAGTAAGTCCAAGGTCAACACACGCTACCAGACAGATGACCATAGCTGTTATTCAATACCAGTTCCACCCCAGCAGCCTCAGATCCAAACAATGGCCATTGTTCCTCTGACTGAGTGGGTGCCCGAAGCTAAGTATAGGCTTTAGCAGTAGTGATAGTTTAGTCTGTAGTATTTGTGCATGATAATATTTAACTGTGTGTGTAAATAAATAAACATTTGACTTTGAACTAACTAACTGGTGTATCGAGTCTTTGATCAGTATTCGGTTTGAACCTTGTAGCGGTATCAAAAGATACCTGGCGACTCGAGAGCAAAATGTAATTAGAATGAAGGAAGGCAACCATATTGACCGCCATATTCAGAGTCAAATAAAGAGAACCACAAATTAGCAACATTTACTGGCGACTCTGGTGGGACTCGGCCTAGAAGTGGCCTAGTCACTCCGAGAGAACACAAATTTGAATTGGAATTCAATTGGAAACAGAAAAACCACAAGTGTAAGAACAATACTGATCAAACCTCCGAGATTCGGAAGTGTGTTAATGCATGCGTACTAACAGGGATATAAGGTAAACCTGAGAGATTTTGTTGCGTAAAACTGTCGGGAGTTCTGTAGGCCAGAAAATAGCGTAAGCCGTACCCGTGTTTACATCACCACTTTATCACCCCCTGTTCCAAATTCAGTAGAGAACCCAGAGATAGAGAGAAAATGGCAATGAAGGCAATGGAATGCCTTATGAACCCCCAAGAATTCAAGGTTGCAGCGACCAGTAGAGTAGGACAGTGTCCAGAATGGGAAGAGGAAATGAGAAAATACCTCAAAGGGAAAGGATGGCCCCTTTGGAGCGAATTCTGCGCCAATGACGAAACAGGTCCCGGGAGTATAGGACATACTTGGTGGGAGAACCTGTCAGAGATCCACAAGAAGAGCTTAGGGAAAGCTCGCAAGCCGATGGCAATCGTGTCCTGCTTGGTACAATTGTGAGGCACAGAGGAGGTCGTTAGGACGCTCCGTAGAGAGATTGAGGAGAGAGACAGAAATAGTGAGGGAGATGTGAGTGAGTTTGAGATGGAGAATAAGGATTTGAGAGAAGTTAGCAGCAAGGGACAGAGAGGTGGATGATGCCAAGAAGGCACACCATTCTTGTCTCACCCATTTGAGTAGTTTTCAGACCCAGTACGATAAGGCCTACCAGGACACGTAACGCGCGGTCTTGGTAAGACAAGAAACCGAGCAACAGGTAGAGCAATTGCAAAACCAGTGCAATGATTTGAAAGCAGCCCTACGAGCACTCCACACTTCCACGATGGAACAAAGGCAGAACTCCGTAGATCACGCAAAGTGCCGGAAGCAAATTGCAGAATTGCAATCTCTGCTTTCTGTCCAGAATGGGTTTCAAAGTACGTTTGGACCCCAGTTAGACCAGGAAAACGGCCCCGATTGGAAGGAGTTAAACGAAACTGCCCACAGATGCGTACATGTCCCCCAAAAGAGGAAAGCACCCCAACCCCCGACTGAACAGGCAGAACACCTCCCATGAACCCTGTAACCACACACCGCAGGGCCGCAGCAGAAGGAAACGCAGATTTCCTATAGACAACCCTGTTAACCGTGACCCAATTACGGGACACGTGTGGAAAAATTACACCGTTCCTTCCCACATCAGACCCCCACCAGTTTTTCGCTAGAGTTAAACAGCAGGCTACCATGTATGGCCTGGACGAGAAGGAGCAAGTGAAGCTCAGTTTTAAGCCTCGACCCTTCAGTCTCGTGGCAGCCCTTCCCGACCCACAGAATGTAGGAGGAGGCACACTCCAAGAAATGCACAGAGCGAGCCTAGATGCGATCGGTTATAACAGAGGAGACCCCGTAGAAGGCCTAAACAAATGTAGGCAAAAGAAAGCAGAGCACCCAACAGCGTTTGCTGGACGCTTGTGGATACATTTCACAGCAGTATTTGGAGAGTTAGCCCGCACCCATTTGTCCGCAGATAATATGGCCAAATGGACTCCAATCCTAGTCTCTCATGTGACAGAGGCAGGACAGAGAGCTTGCGCAAATTACGACCCCTCAGACGAGGCCCACAACGAGAAATGGGTTTTGAAAAGATTGTCCCGCACTTGGGAACAATCCGTCCAAGGCAAAACCACATTTGCAAAATCAGAGGATGAGCAGGCAGACATGCATCCAGTTAGGACGCACCAGAACTCCGCATGGGTAAACGAGGGAAGAAACAGCCCCCAGTAGACTAAATCCCAGGAGTGTTATAATTGCGGCCAATTAGGACACTGCGCACGAGAATGTCAAGCCCCCCCTGAAACAGCAACGGAATCAGCCCACAAATGCCCCCCGAACCAGCAACGACACCAACAGCACCAACCCCCACCCAGGGAACCATACCCAAGGGAGCAATACGCCAGAGAGCCTGCTCCACCTTACATGCCCCAGGGGTCATCTTACAACTGTGGGCAACTCTAGAGCAAAACGTAATTAGAATTAAGGAAGGTGACCATATTGACCGCCATATTCAGAGCCAAATAAAGAGAACAACAAATTAGCAACACTACCTGACTGCAATGTTTCAGTAAGGCAGCTCACTATCATCATCTCAAGGACAATTATATATGCACAACATCATGCTGCTTTACCCAATTATCCTGTCAACTTCAATCCTGGAATAATGGCTGGGATTCTCCCTTCTGGGGACTAAGTCCCCACGCTGGCAGGAGAACTGGCGCCAACCACTCCGACGTCAACAACTTTCGGGGCTAGGTGGACGCCAGAGGGGTTGGCGCTGCTCCAGCCGGCGCCGAAGGGTCGGCGTGATCTCGCGCATGCGCGGAACGGCCAGCATGGTTCCGCATGCGCAGAACGGCCGGTGTATTTTAGCGCATGCCGGCGGGACTGGCCATAAATGGACTGCCGCTCGACCCATCGGGGCCCGGAGAATCGCCGGGGGAGCCACTGCCAGCGGCCGCTGACCGACGTGGCGGGAATCCCGCCCCCGCCCGAAAAACGACGGTGGAGAATACGGGGATTCTCCGACCCAGCGGGGAATCGGAGAATCCCGCTCAATACATTTTTAAAATACTTCCAATTAAAAGGAGGATTTGATTTTCTATCGCACCTTTTTCGACATCAGGATGTCTCAAAAGGTTTCAGAACAATGAATTTCTTTTGGAATATAGTCACCATTGTAGTTTGGGAATATCTGGCAGCCCGTAGACAGCAATGAGATAATGAAGGTACCAACCCAAGCTCACCTCTGAGCCAGAAAGTGATGGATTTGAGCCATGTTCTAGACTCTTGAGCACAAGGGGCTGGTTTAGCACAGTGGGCTAAACAACTGGCTTGTAATGCAGAATAATGCCAGCAGCGCGGGTTCAATTCCCGTACCGGCCTCCCCAAATAGGTGCCGGAATGTGGCGACTAGGGGCTTTTCACAGTAACTTCATTGAAGCCTACTTGTGACAATAAGCGATTATTATTATTACAATCGAGGTTGACACGTAGCACAGCAACCGAGGGGGCGCTGCATTGTCAGAGGTGCCATCTTTCACATGAGACATTTGCCTTCCCCGGTTGATGTTAAAAATCCCATCGCAATACTTCGCAATACCGGTGTCCTGGCCAACGTTTATCCCTCAACCAACATCACTAAACAGATGTGCGGGACGTCATATCACATTTCTGTTTGTCGGATCTTGCAGTGTGTAAACTGGCTGTTGCATTTCCTACGTATGAAAACGTTATTGGCTTAGGGATGTCCCAAGTAAGGATGCCAAATAAATGCAAGTCCTTATTTTAAGTGACCAAATGATCTGATATTATTTGAGGGATAAACATTTCCCAGGGCCGGGGTAACCTCCTTGCTCCTCTTCCTGAGATTTTGTACACCCAGCTGTGAGGTCAGATGGGGTCCCAGGATTTAACATCACATCGGAAAGATAGCACCTGTGACCATGCAGCACTCCCTCAGTACGGCATGGGAAAAAAATCAAATGTTTCTCAGTTAAAGGGGTGCTTTGGATCGCATAACAAAAAGGATGTTGCTGCTTGCAGTAGGACAGAAAAAGTCAAAGACTGAAGCTTTTTTGTTGTTATGGTTTGCACTGCACATGCTACATCAGACACTGCCGACCCCTGTTATTAATCTGAATTACTGTACTTCCTCTGTCCCACAGCCAGACACAGACTGAGCTCCATAGAGGCTCCGCCTGACCACCAGGCTGCACTGGGCCTCTTCACATATCGTCATGGGAACTATTAAAGCAGCCCACCCACTTAAAAGGAAGTGTCACCATCGGCACCCCCTTCAAAGCCTGGATGAAAAGAATCACGACTAACTTTAATCTCTTTATTTCATTGTCTCTGCCTTTTTCATGGCAGATAGACACAGTACTGCAAACATCATCAGATGATGAGCGGATGCATCCTCAATACAGGGGAACAGTGTGAACGTCATTAAAGGGCACTCAGTACGATTTGCATCCCAGCTGTGACTTTGAGTTCAGCTCCTGCTTCTTTGCAAAATCACCCCCCCCCAAACTGTACCCCCCTCAGCCCTCAAACTGAAACCCCCCAACACCCCCACACCACAACTCCCCACACCATCCAAGCTGCATCCCCCTTACATCCCCCCCAAACAACCCCCCGCCGCGCTGCCCACCCTTCTACCCCTTCCCATTGGACCCCGCCGACGACCTCCTCAGCTGGGGCCCTGCCTTCGCAATACGCCTGCGCCGATCCGCGCACCCCGGGGGTCCCCGCTGCTACTTCTGCGGTCAGCAGAAGCACCCCCGCCAACACTGCCCGGCCCGCACTGCAGTTTGTAAAGCCTGTAGTAAAAAGGGCGACTTTGCGGCTGTGTGCCAGGCCTGCGCAGTCACTGCGATCGCGCCCGCTATCGCCCCCTCCCCACGCCAGACGCACAATAGGAGCCGCCATCTTCTCCTCCTGGGTCCATGTGCGACCAATGGGCGGCGCCATCTTGTCCCGACCCCGCAATGTGCGCACCATGGGCGCTGCCAGCTTGTCCCGACCCCGCAATGTGCGCACAATGGGCGCCGCCATTTTGTTCCCCACAGGGTCCCCGGACATCTCGACATCGGAATCTCACCCGGTCGCCACCCGAAGCATCCGATGGCTACCCGCAGCTCGCTTCGATGGTGCTGGACCAATCTCACCCGCACAACCTGGCCACCGCGTCGACGACGGTTAAAATCAACGGCCACGCGACCTCGTGCCTGCTGGACTCCGGGAGCACCGAAAGCTTCGTTCACCCAGATACGGTAAGGCGCTGCTCCCTCACGGTCCACCCAGGCAATCAAAGGATCTCCTTAGCCTCCGGATCCCACTCCGTCCCGATCTGAGGCTTTTGTACAGACACCCTCACGGTCCAGGGCGTAGAATTTAGTAACTTCCGTCTCTATGTCCTTCCTAATCTCTGCGCTGCACTCCTGTTGGGCCTGGACTTCCAGTGCAACCTCCAGAGCCTCACCCTCAAATTCGGCGGGCCCTTACCCCCCCTTACCGTTTGCGGCCTCGCGACCCTCAAGGTCGATCCCCCCTCCCTTTTTGCAAATTTAACTGCGGATTGCAAGCCCATTGCCACTAGGAGCAGACGGTACAGGACCCAGGACAAGATCTTCATCAGGTCCGAAGTCCAGCGGCTGCTTAAGGAGGGTATTATCGAGGCCAGCAACAGCCCCTGGAGAGCCCAAGTGGTAGTGGTTAAAACTGGGGAGAAACACAGGATGGTCGTGGACTACAGCCAGACCATCAATCGGTACATGCAGCTCGACGCATACCCCCTCCCACGCATATCTGATATGGTCAATCAGATTGCGCAGTGCCGGGTCTTCTCAACAATTGACCTGAAATCCGCCTACCACCAGCTCCCCATCCGGAAGTCGGACCGGCCATACGCTGCCTTCGAGGGGGACGGTCGCCTCTACCACTTCCTTAGGGTCCCTTTCGGTGTCACAAATGGGGTCTCGATCTTCCAAAGAGAGATGGACCGAATGGTCGACCAGTACGGTTTGCGGGCCACCTTTCCGTACTTAGATAATGTCATCGTCTGCGGCCATGACCAGCAGGACCACGATGCCAACCTCGATAAATTCCACCACACTGCCACTCGTCTCAACCTGACCTACAACAAAGAGAAGTGTGTGTTCAGCACAACCTGGTTAGCCATTCTCGGCTATGTAGTCCAAAACGGACTTCTCGGGCCCGACACTGAGCGCATGGCCCCCTCATGGAACTTCCCCTCCCCCACTGCCCCAAGGCCCTCAAACGCTGCCTGAGGTTCTTTTCCTACTACGCTCAGTGGGTCCCAAACTCTGCGGACAAGGCCCACCCACTCATTCAGTCCACCCAATTTCCTCTTGCGGCCGAGGCACAACATGCTTTCGCCTGCATCAGAGCAGACATCGCCAAGGCCGGGATGCGCACAGTGGACGAGTCACTGCCTTTCCAAGTAGAAAGCGACGCTTCAGACATCGCCCTTGCCGCCACCCTAAACCAGGCAGGCAGACCCGTGGCATTCTTTTCCCGCACCCTCCATGCCCCCGAAATTCGGCACTCATCCGTCGAAAAGAAGGCCCAGGCTATCGTTGAGGCTGTGCAACATTGGAGGCATTACCTGGCCGGCAGGAGATTCACTCTCCTCACTGACCAACGGTCTGTAGCCTTCATCTTCAACAACACGCAGGAGGGCAAGATCAAAAATGACAAAATCTTGCGGTGGAGAATCGAGCTCTCCACCTGTAACTACGAGATTAAGTATCGCCCTGGCAAACTTAACGAGCCCCCAGACGCCCTATCCCGAGGTACATGTGCCAGCGCACCGGTAGACCGATTCCGGACCCTGCACGACAGCCTTTGTCACCCAGGGGTCACTTGGTTGTACCGCTTCATTAAGGCACAAAATTTGCCCTACTCCGTCGAGGAAGTAAGGACGATCACCAAGGACTGCCAGGTCTGTGCACTTCTACCGGCCGGACCGTGCGCACCTGGTGAAGGCCTCCCGCCCCTTTGAACGCCTCAGCGTGGATTTCAAAGGCCCCCTCCCCTCCTCCGACCGACACATGTATTTCCTCAGTGTGATCGATGAATACTCCCATTTTCCCTTCGCCCCGACATGACATCTGCCACCGTCATTAAAGCCCTTAATTCTGTTTTCACTCTATTCGGCTTCCCTGCCCACTATGAATCCACAGTGACCGGGGATCCTCATTCATGAGTGATGAGCTACGCCAGTTCCTGCTCAGCAGGGGTATCGCCTCCAGCAGAACGACGAGCTACACCCCCCGGGGAAACGGACAGGTAGAAAGGGAGAATGGGACGGTATGGAGGGCCGTCCAGCTGGCCCTACGGTCCAGAAATCTCCCGGCCTCCCGCTGGCAAGAGGTCCTCCCTGATACACTACATTCCGTTCGCTCATTACTTTGCACTGCTACTAACAGTGCACTGCATGAACGTCTTTTTGCCTTCCCCAGGAAGTCCACATCCGGGGTGTCGCTCCCGACTTGGCTCACAGCTCCGGGAACCGTGCTTCTCCGTAAACATGTGCGGCTCCACAAGGCGGACCCGTTGGTGGAAAGGGTGCACCTGCTCCACGCAAATCCACAGTACGCCTACGTGGCGTTCCCCGACGGCCGCCAGGATACCGTCTCCCTCAGGGGCCTGGCACCAGCAGGTTCCGCCCCCACACCACCCCCGTCACCCCCAGCACCACCGTCCTCTCCCCTGCCGCCCCCATCACCCCCCCTAGGACCGTCCGTCCTCCCTCTGCCCACCCACGTTGATGAAGAGGATTTCGGCACGCTCCCGGAGTCAACTTCGACCACGACAGTACCAATATTGCCGGCTCCACTTCGTCGATCCCAGAGGACGATCAAGGCACCGGACCGGCTGAACCTCTGACCTGCCCACCGGATGACCAGAGACATTCTTTTTTCACTGTTCAGTAAATATTAAAGATTGCGAATTGTATATAGTTATCCACCACCCCCGCCGGACTCAATTTTAACAGGGGGTGAATGTGGTAAACCACTGTGTTCCTATATTAAGAGTAATACGGTAGAATCTGCACTACAGGTTCACCTGGGCCCCTGCATGCTAGCTCCGCCCAGGAGCCGGGTTATAAATATGCGTGGCCTTCAGCTCGCAGCCACTTCGTCAGCTGCTGTCGGAGGCCACACTTCAGATACTAATAAAGCCTCAGTTTGAATTCAACTTCGTCTCCAGCCAAATTGATCGTGCCTCACCCCCCAAACTACAACCCCCCCCACATCCCCCACACCCCCCAAACTACAACCCTCCCACATCCCCCACACACCCCAAACTACACCGTGCTCGTTCCACAACACTCTCCCCCCACTCCCCTATACCCCAATCCCCCCACACCACACTACCCCCCACCTCAAAACACATCACTCCCCCCAGATCACACTGCCCCACTTCACACTTCCCCACACCCCACTCCCCCACACCACACTCCCCCACCCCCCCAAAACTACAACCCCCCCCATCCCACACGCCCCCAAACTACAACCCCCCCACATCCCCCAAACTACAACCTCTTCCACATCCCCCAAAGTACAACTTCTCCACTTCCCCCACCCCCCCAAACTACAACCCCCCACATTCCCCACACCACAACTCCCCCACACCTCCCACAGTACAACCCGCCCACACCACAACCCCCCACACCACACTCCCTGCACCACACCCCTGCCACACCACACTTACCCCCAAATCACCCCCCCCACACCGTGCTCGTTCCACAACACTCTCCCCCCACTCCCCTATACCCCAATCCCCCCACACCACACTACCCCCACCTCACAACACATCACTCCCCCCAGATAACACTGCCCCACTTCACACTTCCCCACGCCCCACTCCCCCACATCCCACTCCCCCACACCACACTCCCCCACACCCCACTCGTCCACACAACACCGCACTCCCCCAAACCCCACTCGCCCACACAACACCCCACTCCCCCACACTCCACTCCCCCACATCCCACTCCCCCACCCCACACTCCCACACACCCCACTCGCCACACAACACCGCACTCCCCCAAACCCCACTCGCCCACACAACACCCCACTTCCCCACATCCCACTCCCCCACACCCCACTCCCCCACACCCCACTCCCCCACACCACACTCCCCCACACCCCACTCGCCCACACAACACCGCACTCCCCCAAACCCCACTCGCCCACACAACACCCCACTCCCCCACATCCCACTCCCCCACACCCCACTCGCCCACACAACACCGCATTCCCCCACACCCCACACCCCCGCACCCCATTCGCCCACACAACACCGCACTCCCCCACACCCCACTCCCACACACAACACTGCACTCCCCCCACACCCCACTCCCCCACACAACACTCCCCCAAACAACACTGCACTCCCCCCGTACCCCACTCCCCCACACCGCACTCCCCCCACACCCCACTCGCCCACACCCCACTCTCCCACACCCCACACACCCACACCCCACTCCCCCACACCCCACTCGCCCACACCCCACTCACCCACACGCCACTCCCCCACACAACATCGCACTCCCCCCACGCCCCACTCCCCCACACCCCACTCTCCCACACCACACTCCCCCCACACCCCACTCCCCCACACAACATTCCCCACACAACACTGCACTCTCCCATACCCCACTTCCCCAAACCGCACTCTCCCCACACCCCACTCGCCCACACTCCACTCGCCAACCCCCCACTCCCCCCACACCCCACTCGCCCACCCCCCACTCCCCCCACACCCCACTCCCCCCACACCCCACTCCCCCCAAACCCCACTCCCCCACACCCCACTCTCCCACATAACACTGCACTCCCCCCACACCCCACTCCCCCACACAACACTGCACTCCCCCATATTCCACTCCCCCACACTCCACTCGCCCACACCCCACTCACCCACACCCCACTCCCCCCACATCCCACTCCCCCACACAACACCGCACTCCCCCCACACCCCACTCGCCCACACCCCACTCGCCCACCCCCCACTCCCCCCACACCCCACTCACCCACACCCCACTCCCCCCACACCCCACTCCCCCACACAACACCGCACTTCCCCCACACCCCACTCGCCCTCCCCCACACCCCACTCGCCCACCCCCCCACTACCCCCACACCCCACTCCCCCCACACCCCACTCCCCCCATATCCCACTCCCCCACACCCCACTCCCCCACACAACACTGCACTCTCCCCACACCCCACTCCCCCACACAACACTGCACTCCCCCCACACCCCACTCCCCCACACAACACCGCACTCCCCCCACACCCCACTCGCCCACACCACACCCGCCCACCCCCCACTCCCCCCACACCCCACTCGCCCACCCCCCCACTCCTCCCACACCCCACTCCCCCCACACCCCACTCCCCCCATATCCCACTCCCCCACACCCCACTCCCCCACACAACACTGCACTCTCCCCACACCCCACTCCCCCACACAACAGTGCACTCTCCCATACCCCACTTCCCCAAACCGCACTCTCCCCACACCCCACTCGCCCACACTCCACTCGCCAACCCCCCACTCCCCCCACACCCCACTAGCCCACCCCCCCACTCCCCCCACACCCCACTCCCCCATACCCCACTCCCCCACACCCCACTCTCCCACACAACACTGCACTCCCCCCACACCCCACTCCCCCACACAACACTGCACTCCCCCCACACCCCACTCCCCCACACAACACTGCACTCCCCCCATATTCCACTCCCCCACACCCCACTCACCCACACCCCACTCCCCCCACACCCCACTCCCCCACACAACACCGCACTCCCCCCACACCCCACTCCTCCCACACCCCACTCGCCCACCCCCCCACTCCCCCCACACCCCACTCCCCCCACACCCCACTCCCCCCATATCCCACTCCCCCACACCCCACTCCCCCACACAACACTGCACTCCCCCCACACCCCACTCCCCCACACAACACCGCACTCCCCCCACACCCCACTCGCCCACACCCCACTCGCCCACCCCCCACTCCCCCCACACCCCACTCGCCCAGCCCCCCACACCCCACTCCCCCCACACCCCACTCCCCCACACAACACCGCACTCCCCCCACACCCCACTCGCCCACACCACACCCGCCCACCCCCTACTCCCCCCACACCCCACTCGCCCACCCCCCCACTCCTCCCACACCCCACTCCCCCCACACCCCACTCCCCCCATATCCCACTCCCCCACACCCCACTCCCCCACACAACACTGCACTCTCCCCACACCCCACTCCCCCACACAACACTGCACTCCCCCCACACCCCACTCCCCCACACCACACTCCCCCACACCGCACTCCCCCCACACCCCACTGCCCCACACCCCACTCCCCCACACAACACTGCACTCCCCCCACACCCCACTCCCCCACACCACACTCCCCCACACCGCACTCCCCCCACACCCCACTGCCCCACACCCCACTCCCCCACACAACACTGCACTCCCCCCACACCCCACTCCCCCACACCACACTCCCCCACACCACACTCCCCCCCCACACCACAGTCCCCCCACATCAAACACCCCACACCACATTCTCCCCACACCACATTCTCCCCACACCACAGTCCCCCCACACCCACTCCCCCACACCACGGGCGGGATTCTGCACTCACACGCTGAAGTGGCCGCGCCGTCGTGAACGCCATTGAGGTTCACGATGGCGCGGAACGTCCCCAGTCCCGACAGATTCAGGCCCTGACAATGGGCCAGGATCGGGCCGCTTCATCTACACGCGCCAGGCCTTGTCGCCCGCGTAAAAGCGGCGCCGCATAGATGACGCGGCTGGCGCCGCATAACGGACGTCACCCGCGCATGCGTAGTTGCCGTCCTCTCTAAGTCCGCCCCGCATGAAGGTGGAGGACGGATCTTGCGGGGCCGTGTAAGGAAGGAGGTCCTCCTTCAGATTCCATGTGAAGCCCGGTGAAGGATCCCCCCTCGCCCCCCCCACAGGCCGCCCCCCCAGCGTTCACGCACCGTTCACGACGGCAGCGACCAGGGGCGTCATTCTCCGACCCCCCAGCGGGTCGGAGAATGGCCGTTGGCCGCCGTGAATCCCGCCCCCGCCGGTTGCCGAAGTCTCCGAAGGGAAAAAAGTCGGCGGGGCGTTAATGGCGCCGCTGCCGCGGAGAATGTCACGGGTCTGCGCAAGGCAGCCGATTTTGGGCCTGCCGATATTCTCCCGTCCGGATGGGCCGAAGTCACGTCGACGTAAATCAAACCTCCTTTTAATTGGCGTCAACCTGTGCTCCAGGTTCACGCCGACCAGCGTGGAGGTGAGTGACGGCCTGGGGGGTTGGCTCTGGGCAGGCGATGGCGTGGCCGCAGTCTGAATGTGTGGGGAGAGGTGTGTCTAGGGTTGTGTGTGTGTGTGTGTGCGGCGGGCGGGGGGGGGGGGTTTGTTAGCGTGGGCTGGGCTCCGGGGGGTGCCGGGAGGGGGGGGTCAGTGCCGGGGAGGGCTGGGGAGGAGGCTGGGGGGCCCGTGCCGGGGAGGAGGATGGGGTCCGTGCCGGGGAGGAGGATGGGGGGGGTCCGTGCCGGGGAAGAGGATGGGGGGGTCCGTGCCGGTGAGGAGGATGGGGGGGGGTCCGTGCCGGGGAGGGCCGGGAAGGGAGGATGGGGGGGGTCCGTGCCAGGGAGGAGGATGGGGGGGGTCCGTGCCGGGGAGGAGGATGGGGGGTCCGTGCCGGGCAGGGGGGGTGCGAGGTCCACCTGGCCAGGTGCCAGCCTCCAACAGTTGGACCCATGTGGTCCATGCCACCTGGCTGGGGGGAGGAGGGGGTATGGGCAATGATGACATGTCGTCGTTCCCCCCCCCCCACCAGGCCGTCATGTTTTCCGATCATCCAGCGATGTTGGCCGCCGTGGCGGCAGCCGCTAATGTCTATGTTGCCCTGGATGAGGAGGAGGAGGAGGAGGAGGAGGATGAGCGTGCCAGAGAGGCGGCGCAGGCTGCCGCAGAGGTCACGGTGGCCCTGAATTTTTATGCAACGGGGTCATTCCAGGCACCGAGTGGGGATCTGTCCGGCATATCACAGACATCGGTGCACCGGTGCATCCGGGCAGTGACAGGTGCCCTATATGCCATGGCGCACCGCTACATCCGCTTCCCTGTGGACCGGGCCAGCAAAGATGCCCGGGCCGTGGGCTTCTCTGCCGTGGCCGGGTTCCCCATGGTCCAGGGCGCGATTGATGGAATGCACGTCGCCGTGCGGCCACCTGCAGATAACAGGGCCGTGTTCACCAATAGGAAGGGGACCTATTTGATGAACATACAGATGGTCTGCGACCACCGCATGATGATCCTATACGTCTGCGCCCGTTACCCGGGCAGTGTACACGACTCATACGTGTTGTCGCGGTCATCCATCACCGGCATGTACGAGGGACGCCATTCCTGGCTGAGGGGCTGGTTGCTGGGCGACAGGGGCTACCCATTGCGATCGTGGCTGGTGACGCCTATACGGAGGCCACGCAATGAGGCGGAGAACCGCTACAATGATGCCCATGTAGCGACAAGGGGAGTGATAGAGAGGTGCTTTGGCATGCTGAAGATGCGTTTCAGGTGCCTGGACCTCTCTGGGGGCGCCCTCCAGTATCGGTCAGATAGGGTCGGCCGCATCATTGTGGTGTGCTGCGTCCTGCACAACATAGCCCAACAGAGGGGCGATGTGCCGCAGGCAGAGGAGGGCGGAGTGGAGGAGCAGCAGGAAGAGGCGCAGTCCTCCCCAGATGAGGGCGATGGGGGTAATGGTCAGGGCAGACGGGCTAGACACAGGCGGGTGGCTGTCCACTGTTACCGGCTGGCCCAGCGGGCACGGGACAGGCTGATAGCCGCCCGCTTCACTGACTAGATGGGCGTGGGAATCGGGTAGTATGGCCACAGACCGCACACCATGGCAACAGCCGACCACCCACACCCCCCACCCATCCACCCACCCAGCACCCTCACCCCCCCTCCCCAACCCCACCCACCCCACCCGCATGCACACCCCCCCCCATTGCCGATCCACCTGCGGCACAGCGGCCAGGCTCACACCGTTGCCGGTGGACGCGTGTCTATTGCAGGCCATGGAGGATGATGACAACCCGCCCTGCGATGAGCTCCTGGCTCCACATCGTTGGACTATGTCTGACCCATGGCCACAGTACCACCATCCACCCAGACCATCCCTGCATGCGGCTGTGACACTGCAGCGCATGGTCCCGTCCTCTGCCCGGGCGGATGTTGATGGCGGCCCAGGGGGAAGGGGCAGACTCACCTGGGGCTGAGGTAAGACCACCCCTCACACACACACACTTGCGCTCAACGTACATGACACCCCCGCACG
Source organism: Scyliorhinus torazame (assembly GCF_047496885.1). Classification (NCBI taxonomy): domain Eukaryota; kingdom Metazoa; phylum Chordata; class Chondrichthyes; order Carcharhiniformes; family Scyliorhinidae; genus Scyliorhinus; species Scyliorhinus torazame. The sequence continues at coordinate 108,543,950 of NC_092722.1, forward strand.
CTTTGGACAGAGCACAAAGGCAGCTTCTGTAGGTGTAACATTGACTTTAATAACCAAAGGAGTTCATGCACGTGCCCTAGCCCCTAAAACTCATCTGTGCCCTGCACCCGTGCCAACTTACTCAGTGTCTAATTGTTTGGCCTTACGGGCCCTTTGACTACGTCGACGTGGTTCCCCAGACGGTACAGCAGAACTGGAGGTGGACTCCTGTGATTCCTGCCCTCTGACACTGGATCCCTTTGGCGGACGTTTTCTGGGGCGTCCTGGCCTAGATGGGCCAGGCTGCGGCCCCGAGCGACTGGGATGGCGAGCTGCCAGCCTGTCCTGCCCGTTGCCCACCCGATGCACCTGGGACGGAAGGGGGGGAGTCCGAGGTGTCGCGGTGTACCGGGACCTCCCCTACAGAGGGAGCCGGGACGGACCCACACCACCTCCCTCCCTCGGGGTGCCCCGATGGCCCCCCAGGCCTCTACATGGGTGGGGGATGCAAACGGACTGGCCATCCGATGCCCCCCCGACATCTGACGCTGCCAGTCCTGGAGGCCCGTGCTAGGTATCGACAGGGGGTCTGCAGGTTTGCAGCCATGGAGCCCAGGGGATTGGCAATCCCTGTCTGTGACTGTGCGACGCCGGCTCGCACCATGGCCAATGGCGCCGATGCCCTCAGCGATGGCCTTCAGAGACTGGGCTATGGCCTGCTGAGACTGGGCCATGGCCTACTGAGACTGGGCTATGGCCTGCTGAGACTGGGCTATGACCTGCTGAGACTGGGCCATGGCCTGCTGAGACTGGGCCATGGCCTGCTGAGACTGGGCCATGGCCCTGCTGACACTGGGCCATGGCGTTGAGCGCCTCTGCCATCTGGCGCTGGCACTGGCTCATGGCCTCCTGTGAGAGGGCAGCCATGTCCTGGGCCACAGACGCCGCCTGCACGGAAAGCCCCAGGCCTCGCAAACCGTTCACCATGTCTGACACCGTCGCACCCCATTGCCTCTACCGCGGACGCCACCCGTGCGGTGTCGGCCTGGGTGGCACGTATGACCGGCACCACTCCCAGCTCCTGGACGCGGGTGGACTCCTCCACCTGCGACTGCAGCCGCCACAAGCCGCCCGTCACCCTCTTCGCTCGTCTCCGGTTCGGTGGTTGCATCGGATCGATTGCGGTGGGTGTGGTAACTCCAGGAACCCGGGATCCATCTGGACGGCAGATGTTCGCTTGGGCTGGGCTGCCCTCCGACCGCCCGGCCCCTCTGCTGCTCCTACCTCCACTGCTGTACCGGGACGGCTGTGTTGTGCGCACAAGTGAGTGTACCAGATGCCTCATCACTAAAGTGCCCAACTGAGGTGAGTGTTTCTGCGATGGTGAAGGGTGTTGTGACAGCAGTGGCGTTGTGTCGTGCTCATCGTCCCACTCTGAGTCCATGGCACTTTGGGGTGGGGGTTCGTCTCCACCCATCCACTCTGAGTCACTGTCCGGTATTTCGTCTTCCCGGGTAGGGGTGTCCTGGGTAGTGCTGTCCCGGGTAGTGCTGTCCCGGTAGTGCTGTCCCGGGTAGGGGTGTCCTGGGTAGTGGTGTCCTGGGTAGTGGTGTCCTGGGTATGTGGTGTCCTGGCTCGGATGTTGACGGGGGCCTGTGGCTGCCCCTCTCGTCGCTGGGTGGCACACCCCTGCGTCGTCGCACCCGCACGTGGACGGGGGTGTCGTCTCCCTGTTGCTCCAGGCCTCTCCGTCTCCCGTAGTCTCCAAGGGACATCCTGCGGGCGTTGCATGCCGGAGGGTCCGGGTCTCTTCGTCTCCCGTGGTGTGCGAGGGGCATCCTGCGGGCGTCGCATGCCAGAGGGTCCGGGTCTCTCTGTCTCCCGTGGTGCGCGAGGGGCTTCCTGCGGGCGTCGCATGCCCGGAGAGTCCGGGTCTCTCCGTCTCCCGTGGCCTCCGAGGGGCATCCTGCGGGGCGGTCTGCATCTGCGGGGATGGATGCCTCGACGTTTGCTCCTGCGATACACAATGAAGCATGCATGGTTAGACACGCAGGCAGTGATCAGGTGATATGGGGGAAGGGGATATAGGGGAGGGGGGGATATGGGGACGGGCTGTCGGTGGCTCACTTGCTAGTACGCCCCTGACCTCTGCATCAGCAACCTCCCGGTCCTCAGGTTCACCAGCCAGTCCCAGGGCTCTTTCCTCGTGTACGGTCAGTGGCCTCTCATCAGCGGGGCCTCCTCCAGTCCTCACATGCTCCCTATTGTTGTGTGTGCGCTTCTCCTGTGGGGGGGGGGGGGGTGGGGGGTGGGGGTGGTGGCAGGGGTAAAAGGCAACACTGTTAGGCAGGTATATGAATGCACGCCATCGTTGCGCGTGTATTGCAGAGGTTAAGGTTAGGGCTGGATTCACTTGGGGATATGGGGGAGGGGGGATATGGGGGATATGGGGGAGGGGGGATATGGGGGAGGGGGGATATGGGGGATATGGGGAGGGGGGATATGGGGAGGGGGGATATGGGGGAAGGGGGATATGGGGGAGGGGATATGGGGGATATGGGGAGGGGGGATATGGGGGATATGGGGGAGGGGGATATGGGGGAGTGGGGATATGGGGAGGGGGGATATGGGGGATATGGGAGAGGGGGGATATGGGGGATATGGGGAGGGGGCATATGGGGATATGGGGGAGGGGGGATATGGGGGATATGGGGGTGGGGGATATGGGGAGGGGGGATATGAGGGAGGGGGATATGGGGGAGGGGGATATGGGGGATATGGGGAGGGGGAATATGGGGATATGGGGAGGGGGGGATATGGGGGATATGGGGAGGGGGGATATGGGGCAGGGGGCTATGGGGGAGGGGGGATATGGGGATATGGGGAGGGGGGATATGGGGGAGGGGGGATATGGGGAGGGGGGGCTATGGGGGAGGGGGGATATGGGGGGGTATATGGGGGATATGGGGGAGGGGGGATATGGGGGATATGGGGGAAGGGGGATATGGGGGAGGGGGGATATGGGGAGGGGGGATATGGGGGATATGGGGCAGGGGGCTATGGGGGAGGGGGGATATGGGGGGGGGGGATATGGGGAGGGGGGATATGGGGAGGGGGGATATGGGGTGGGGGGCTATGGGGGAGGGGCTGATATGGGGGACATGGGGAGGGGGGATATGGGGAGTGGGGATATGGGGAGGGGGGATTTGGGGGATATGGGGAGGGGGGATATGGGGGAGGGGGGAATATGGGGGATTTGGGGGAGGGGGGATATGGGGAGGGGGGATATGGGGACGGGCTGTCGGTGGCTCACTTGCTAGTACGCCCCCGACCTCTGCATCAGCAACCTCCCGGTCCTCAGGTTCGCCAGACAGTTCCAGGGCCCTTTCCTCCTGTTCGGTCAGTGGCCTCTCATCAGCGGGGCCTCCTCCAGTCCTCACATGCTCCCTATTGTTGTGTGCGCGCTTCTCCTGTGGGGGGGGGGGTGGGGGGTGGGGGTGGTGGCAGGAGTAAAAGGCAACACTGTTAGGCAGGTATATGAATGCACGCCATCGGTTGCGCGTGTATTGCAGAGGTTAAGGTTAGGGCTTGATTCACTTGGGGAATATCACCATATCCCCCCTCTCCCATATCCCCCATATCCCCCCTCCCCATATCCCCCCTCCCCCATATCCCCCTCCCCATATCCCCCTCCCCCATATCCCCCATATCCCCCATATCCCCCATATCCCCCCTCCCCCCATATCTCCCATATCCCCTCCCCCATATCCCCCATATCCCCCATATCCCCCCTCCCCCATATCCCCCATATGGGGGATATGGGGCAGGGGGCTATGGGGGAGGGGGGATATGGGGAGGGGGATATGGGGAGGGGGGATATGGGGGAGGGGGGATATGGGGAGGGGGGATATGGGGAGGGGGGATATGGGGAGGGGGATATGGGGGAGGGGGATATGGGGGATTTGGATATCGGGCGGGGGGGAGGCTCACCCTGGCTGCTCTGACGAGGTCGTTCACCTTCTTGTGGCACTGGGTGCCTGTCCGTGGGAGGGGGATATGGGGGATATGGGGGGATATGGGGGAGATGGGGGAGGGGGGATATGGGGGATATGGGAGGGGGATATGGGGGAGGGGGGATATGGGGGATAAGGGGGAGGGGGGATATGGGGAAGGGGGATATGGGAGATATGGGGGGAGGGGGGATATGGGGGATATGGGGAGGGGGGATATGGGGGAAGGGGGATATGGGGAGGGGGGATATGGGGAGGGGGATATGGGGGAGGGGGATATGGGGGAGGGGGGATATGGGGGATTTGGATATCGGGCGGGGGGGAGGCTCACCCTGGCTGCTCTGACGAGGTCGTTCACCTTCTTGTGGCACTGGGTGCCTGTCCGTGGTGTCAGGGCCACAGCGGTGACGGCCTCTGCCACCTCCCTCCACAGACGCCGGCTGTGGCGTGGGGCAACTCTGCGGCCTCCCTCCTCTGATGCACTGCGTCCAGGAGCGCCTCCACATCCCGTGACTGGAACCTCGGGGCTGAGCGGCGGCCAGCCATCCGGTCGGGTGTTCCGGTCGGGTGTTCCGGTCGGGTGGGGGGGAGCAGCGCGTCCTTATGAGCCGTCGCGCCGTGCGGCGTGTATGACGCTGCACGGCGTGAACCACATGAGCAAGTGCGGATCCCGTCACGTCGTCTCCCTGTTGCTCCAGGTGTCTCCGTCTCCCGTGGTCTCCAAGGGACATCCTGCGGGCGTCGCATGCCGGAGGGTCCGGGCCTCTCCGTCTCCCGTGGCCTCCGAGGGGCATCCTGCGGGCGTCGCATGCCGGAGGGTCCGGGCCTCTCCGTCTCCCGTGGCCTCCGAGGGGCATCCTGCGGGCGTCGCATGCTGGAGGGTGCGGGTATCTCCATCTCCCGTGGTCTCCGAGGGGCATTCTGCGGGCGGTCAGCATCTGCGGGGATGGGTGCCTGGACGTTTGGTCCTGCGATACACAATGAAGCATGCATGGTTAGACACGCAGGCAGTGATCAGGTGATATGGGGGAGGGGGATATAGGGGAGGGGGGATATGGGGACGGGCTGTCGGTGGCTCACTTGCTAGTACGCCCCCGACCTCTGCATCAGCAACTTCCCGGTCCTCAGGTTCGCCAGACAGTTCCAGGGCCCTTTCCTCGTGTTCGGTCAGTGGCCTCTCATCAGCGGGGCCTCCTCCAGTCCTCACATGCTCCCTATTGTTGTGTGCGCGCTTCTCCTGTGGGGGTGGTGGCAGGGGTAAAAGGCATCGGTTGCGCGTGCATTGCAGAGGTTAAGGTTAGGGCTGGATTCACTTGGGGATATGGGGGAGGGGGGGATATGGGGGAGGGGGGATATGGGGGAGGGGGGATATGGGGGAGGGGGGATATGGGGGATATGGGGGAGGGGGGATATGGGGGATATGGGGGAGGAGGGATATGGGGGATATGGGGGAGGGGGGATATGGGGGAGGGGGGATATGGGGGAAGGGGGATATGGGGGAGGGGATATGGGGGAGGGGGGAGATGGGAGATATGGGGGAGGGGGCATATGGGGGATATGGGGGAGGGGGTATATGGGGAGGGGGGATATGGGGGATATGGGAGAGGGGGATATGGGGGATATGGGGAGGGGGGATATGGGGGATATGGGGGAGTGGGGATATGGGGGAGGGGGGATATGGGGGAGGGGGGATATGGTGGTGGGGGGATATGGGGGAGGGTGGATATGGGGGAGGGGGGACTATGGGGGAGGGGGGATATGAGGTGTTAATATGAGGTTGGGGCACCTTTATAAAAAACACCCCTATCTCTGAGGAGCAGGAGCTGTCAGCTTATTTAGGCCTCTCGCCAGTGCAAAACTCACCCCTTTCCAAAAAGATTTCCAAGTGCTGTTGGCTAGTGCCTAATTAGCGCTGCCAGGGCCAACGGGAACACACAGATTTTCCAGCTGGTGGAAGCACTTAGAATTCATTTGGGAAAATTGCGGCCATGATAATTGTTTTCTCTTTCTGAATTTGTATGTGTCTGTAAAGACATTGCTGGTGTGAAGAAATAATGGGCGGAAATCTCCGTTCCCCGACACCGATTTCGTAATCAGCGATGGGGCAGAGAATCCTTTTTGATGCCGAAACCTGGGGGTTTGACGCAGGTTTTGTATGTTCCGCCCCTCCAAAATAGCATCATTGCACTGCACACCACTGGGACGTCCTCAGAGCGTCACCTGAAGGCCCTCCCCCGCTGCTCCATCGCTGATGGGCGAAGTTCCCGACCGTGCGGGGGACGTGTGGTCTCAATGTCGGGAACACGCATGGTGGCTGTGGACTGTGTCGAGCGCCGCCACAGTCGGGTGGGAGCCATGCTGCCGGCCGGGGAGGGGCTTCCGCGAGGGCTGGGGGGAATGGTGGGGCTGGCCAGGAGGTGGCCAGGGGGTGGCCATGGGGTGGCCATGGGGGGAACTATCTGACAGGTCGGGTCCACGCACGGCCGGCACCATGTTTTATGGCGCGACCGCTGCAGGTCGTCGTCGTGCGCATGCACAATCGGACGCAGGATCGGTGAGGACTGGCGCCAATTTCTTTCACGTAAAATGCCACAGATCCTCTGCACTTAGCCTCAGAAACTGTGAATCCAGCCCAATGCATCTGAATCACCGTTTTGTGTTTGTATTGAAAGCTTTTGTCCGGCTTTCTTGCTTAAAAATATTTTATTCCTTGTGTTAAAAGCTCCTAGGCAGAATTTGTTCAGTTCATCCACAGTTTATAAAAAAACAATGCTCGGATCTACGAAGCTAGGTTTCACCCTGGAATCTGAGGCGAGATTCTCCGACCCCCCGACTCTTTGCTGCGCTGTGCAAAAATTCCTGCACTGAGGAAGTTATTCAGCACCATAGATAGGGGAGAAATTCTCCGGTATCGGCGCGATGTCCGCCGACCGGCGCCAAAAATGGCGCAAATCAGTCCGGCATCGCGCCGCCCCAAAGGTACGGAATCCTCCGCATCTTGGGGGGCCGAGCCCTAACCTTGAGGGGCTAGGCCCGCGCCGGACTGATTTCCGCCCCGCCAGCTGGCGGAAAAGGCCTTTGGTGCCCCACCAGCTGGAGCGGAAATGACATTGTCAGGCGGCGCATGCGCGGGAGCGTTAGCGGCCGCTCATGGCATCCCCGCTCATGCGCTGTGGAGGGTGTCTCTTCCGCCTCCGCCATGGTGGAGACCGTTGCGGAGGCGGAAGGGAAAGAGTGCCTCCACGGCACAGGCCCGCCCGCGGATCTGTGGGCCCCGATCGCGGGCCAGGCCACCGTGGGGGCACCCCCCGGGGTCAGATCGCCCTGCGCCCCCCCCCAGGATCCGGGAGCCCGCCCACGCTGCCTTGTCCCACCGGTAAGTAGGTACTCTAATTTACACCGGCGGGACAGGCAATTTATCGGCGGGACTTCGGCCCATCCGGGTCGGAGAATTGAGCGGGGTGGCCCGCGAACCGGCGCGGCCCGATTCCCGCCCCCGCCGAATATCCGGTACCGAAGACTTCGGCAACCGGCGGGGGCGGGATTCACGGCGGCCAACGGCCATTCTCCGACCCGCTGGGGGGGTCGGAGAATGACGCCCGGGATTCACGCCAGCCCCCGCCGATTCTCCGACCCGGCGGGGGGTCGGAGAATCTCGCCCCAGAAGTCAGGGGCGTCATTCTCCGCCGGCGGGATTCTCCGTTCTGCCGGCGCCCGGGGGTTTCCCAACGGCGTGGGGCTGCCCCACAATGGGAAACCCCATTGACCGGCCGGTGTTACGGAGACTCCCGCCGGCCGGTCGGCGCAGAAATGTGGCGGGGCGGGTAGGAGAATTTCGCCCCAGAGCCTTTTCAACATCTGCACAATCACTTTTGGACGCAGGTGTTCGGATTCTGATCGGAAGTTTTGGACCATGTGCAGTTTCAGATTAACAGTAAAGGATAAACCGCTAGAAAAGGCCCAGGAGTAGACAGTGGTCCTTCATCTTAAGGCTTTGCATTCTCAGCACAGGGTGACAGGACAGGGATTTTCAGTTGCACTGGAAAAGGCGGCCTTTAAGGGGCAGCACGGTGGCACAGTGATTAACACTGCTGCTTCACTGAGCCAGGGACCTGGGATCGATTCCAGCCTCACTCAGGTGGCTGTGCAGAGATTGCACCTTCTCCCTGTGTCTGCCTGGGTTTCCTCCGGGTGCTCCGGTTTCCTGCCACAGTCCAAAGATGTGCAGGTTAGGTAGCTTCACGATGCTAAATTGCAACGGTTAGGTGGAGATAGGGTGGGGCATTGGGCCTGGGTGAGATGCTCTTTCAGAGGGTCAGTGCAGACTCGGTGGGCCAAATGGCCTCCTTCTGCACTGTAAAATGATTTGGGGAATGGAATAAATCGCAAGAGTCTGCGAGAAGTGTGGATTCACTGCAGGCCTTCAGTGGATATTTGGGGGAGGTCCTGCAATTGGAATGCATCTTGAATTCGCGAACATAGATGAGGATCACTGTGACTTGTGAAAACATTTACCACAATCTCCCAGAGCTTGCTTGTTCCTCTTAAATCAGCCAAAGTACTGTTTTCTCTGTGGTTTAGCCTCTCGCAGAAGAGGAGAAGAGGTGGTGATAGGTTGCATGATTTCTGTGTGGGAGGACTGGACTTACAAGTTGATCTTTTCTTATTCTTTTATTCTCTCTTAGAATGTCCCAAAGCATTTCACAGCCAACAAACTTTGAATTGGATTCAATGTTCTTATTTCAGGGAGCTCTTTGCAGTGAGTATGTGCCTACCTCTTGCCAGAAGCTCTGGGTTCAAGTCCCACTCTTGGACTTAGAACATAGAACATAGTACATAGAACAATATAGCGCAGTACAGGCCCTTCGGCCCACGATGTTGCACCAAAACAAAAGCCATCTAACCTACACTATGCCATTATCATCCATATGTTTATCCAATAAACTTTTAAATGCCCTCAATGTTGGCGAGTTCACTACTGTAGCAGGTAGGGCATTCCACGGCCTCACTACTCTTTGCGTAAAGAACCTACCTCTGACCTCTGTCCTATATCTATTACCCCTCAGTTTAAAGCTATGTCCCCTCGTGCCAGCCATATCCATCCGCGGGAGAAGGCTCTCACTGTCCACCCTATCTAACCCCCTGATCATTTTGTATGCCTCTATTAAGTCTCCTCTTAACCTTCTTCTCTCCAACGAAAACAACCTCAAGTCCATCAGCCTTTCCTCATAAGACTTTCCCTCTATACCAGGCAACATCCTGGTAAATCTCCTCTGCACCCGCTCCAAAGCCTCCACATCCTTCCTATAATGCGGTGACCAGAACTGTACGCAATACTCCAAATGCGGCCGTACCAGAGTTCTGTACAGCTGCAACATGACCTCCTGACTCCGGAACTCAATCCCTCTACCAATAAAGGCCAACACTCCATAGGCCTTCTTCACAACCCTATCAACCTGGGTGGCAACTTTCAGGGATCTATGTACATGGACACCTAGATCCCTCTGCTCATCCACACTTCCAAGAACTTTACCATTAGCCAAATATTCCGCATTCCTGTTATTCCTTCTAAAGTGAATCACCTCACACTTCTCTACATTAAACTGCATTTGCCACCTCTCAGCCCAGCTCTGCAGCTTATCTATGTCCCTCTGTAACCTGCTACATCCTTCCACACTATCGACAACACCACCGACTTTAGTATCGTCTGCAAATTTACTCACCCACCCTTCTGCGTCCTCCTCAAGGTCATTGATAAAAATGACAAACAGCAACGCCCCCAGAACAGATCCTTGTGGTACTCCACTTGTAACTGAACTCCATTCTGAACATTTCCCATCAACCACCACCCTCTGTCTTCTTTCAGCTAGCCAATTTCTGATCCACATCTCTAAATCACCCTCAATCCCCAGACTCTTTTGAGAAGCAGAGAATCGCTGGGCGGGTCTCTGGCAATGGCCCCCCAGCCGCGCGGAGTACTCCGCGAACATGCCGATTCTTGGGTCCCGGAGAATCGCCGGACCGGCGCTGGGCCCGATTTCGGCGTGAAAGTTGATTCTCCGCCCCCGCGCCAAACGTGATTTTGGCGTGAGGCTGCGGAGAATCCAGCCCATGGGCTGTGCATGTGTGCCCATTTCCTGGCAGGCGCAGGCATGGAAAACCCAAGACTCACCAGGAATTGGATTTCCCCACCGCCGAATGTGGTTTGAGCTTTGTCACAGGGCCCTGTATTAAATCTAAAGCAGCAAACATAAGAAACACTATACAAGACTTTGATATGGCCACATTGACAATAATGGGCCAGATCCTCTATATCCCACAAGACGTAAATTGGGAACCCACAGAGGTCCCAACACACTAAATCCGTGGGAATCGCCCGGCACGTTTGAACCGCTAATGAGCAATGTTGGATGGAAAAATCCGAGTTTACTTCCTGGGTAACAATGTAACTATGCAACTCTCCCCCCCCCACCCCCCCACCCGACTCGTCTCCCCAACTCCCCACCACACGCCAAGCCCTTGCACCACCCAATCCTCACTGACACCCTCGCAACCCACCTACCCACTCACTCACCTACTCACCTCATCATCTCATCCACCTGTTATGCTACCCACTTACTTCATCCACCCCATAAACGCACCCACTTACCTCGCCCACCCCGTTACCCACCATGCCACCTGACCCAATCATTCATCATCCATTCACGGTGGGCATTTTTAAAAGTTATCTTCTGGCAGCTAGTGCTGTAAGTAGAGGGTGTGGTGTCCCCGTTGATTCTCTTTGCTGCGCTGTGCAAGAATTCCTGCACTGAGGAAGTTATTCAGCACCATAGATAGGGGCGAAATTCTCCGGTATCGGCGCGATGTCCGCCGACCGGCGCCAAAAATGGCGCAAATCAGTCCGGCATCGCGCCGCCCCAAAGGTGCGGAATCCTCCGCATCTTGGGGGGCCGAGCCCTAACCTTGAGGGGCTAGGCCCGCGCCGGACTGATTTCCGCCCCGCCTTTGGTGGCCTTTGGTGCCCCACCAGCTGGAGCGGAAATGACATTGTCAGGCGGCGCATGCGCGGGAGCGTTAGCGGCCGCTCATGGCATCCCCGCTCATGCGCTGTGGAGGATGTCTCTTCCGCCTCCGCCATGGTGGAGACCGTTGCGGAGGCGGAAGGGAAAGAGTGCCCCCACGGCACAGGCCCGCCCGCGGATCTGTGGGCTCCGATCGCGGGCCAGGCCACCGTGGGGGCACCCCCCGGGGTCAGATCGCCCCGCGCCCCCCCCAGGATCCGGGAGCCCGCCCACGCCGCCTTGTCCCGCCGGTAAATAGGTACTCTAATTTACGCCGGCGGGACAGGCAATTTATCGGCGGGACTTCGGCCCATCCGGGTCGGAGAATCGAGCGGGGGGGCCCGCCAACCGGCGCGGCCCGATTCCCGCCCCCGCCGAATATCCGGTACCGGAGACTTCGGCAACCGGCGGGGGCGGGATTCACGGCGGCCAACGGCCATTCTCCGACCCGCTGGGGGGGTCGGAGAATGACGCCCGGGATTCACGCCAGCCCCCGCCGATTCTCCGACCCGGCGGGGGGTCGGAGAATCTCGTCCCAGAAGTCAGAGCCTTTTCAACATCTGCACAATCATTTTCGGACGCAGGTGTTCGGATCCTGATCGGAAGTTTTGGACCATGTGCAGTTTCAGATAAACAGTAAAGGATAAACCGCTAGAAAAGGCCCAGGAGTAGACAGTGGTCCTTCATCTTAAGGCTCTGCATTCTCAGCACAGGGTGACAGGACAGGGATTTTCAGTTGCACTGGAAAAGGCGGCCTTTAAGGGGCAGCACGGTGGCACAGTGATTAGCACTGCTGCTTCACTGAGCCAGGGACCTGGGATCGATTCCAGCCTCACTCAGGTGGCTGTGCAGAGATTGCACCTTCTCCCTGTGTCTGCCTGGGTTTCCTCCGGGTGCTCCGGTTTCCTGCCACAGTCCAAAGATGTGCAGGTTAGGTAGCTTCACGATGCTAAATTGCAACGGTTAGGTGGAGATAGGGTGGGGCATTGGGCCTGGGTGAGATGCTCTTTCAGAGGGTCAGTGCAGACTCGGTGGGCCAAATGGCCTCCTTCTGCACTGTAAAATGATTTGGGGAATGGAATAAATCGCAAGAGTCTGCGAGAAGTGTGGATTCACTGCAGGCCTTCAGTGGATATTTGGGGGAGGTCCTGCAATTGGAATGCATCTTGAATTCGCGAACATAGATGAGGATCATTGTGACTTGTGAAAACATTTACCACAATCTCCCAGAGCTTGCTTGTTCCTCTTAAATCAGCCAAAGTACTGTTTTCTCTGTGGTTTAGCCTCTCGCAGAAGAGGAGAAGAGGTGGTGATAGGTTGCATGATTTCTGTGTGGGAGGATTGGACTTACAAGTTGATCTTTTCTTATTCTTTATTCTCTCTTAGAATGTCCCAAAGCATTTCACAGCCAACAAACTTTGAATTGGATTCAATGGGCGAAATTCTCCCCCAACGGCGGGATGCCCGCCGACTGGCGCCAAAGCCGGCGCAAATCAGACGGGCATCGCGCCGGCAAAAAGGTGCGGAAGTCTCCGCATCTTTGGCTGCCTAGCCCCAACATTGAGGGGCTAGGCCGACGCCGGAGGGATTTCCGCCCCGCCAGCTGGCGGAAATGGCGTTTGTTGCCCCGCCAGCTGGCGCGGAAATGCGGCGCATGCGTGGGAGCGTCAGCGGCCGCTGTCAGTTTCCCCGCGCATGCGCGGGAGCGTCAGCGGCCGCCGAAAGTTTCCCGCGCATGCGCAGTGGGGAGAGTCTCTTCCGCCTCCGCCATGGTGGAGGCCGTAGCGGAGGCGGAAGGGAAAGAGTGCCCCCACGGCACAGGCCCGCCCGCGGATCGGTGGGCCCCGATCGCGGGCCAGGCCACCGTGGGGGCACCCCCCGGGGTCAGATCGCCCCGCGCCCCCCCCCAGGATCCCGGAGCCCGCCCACGCTGCCTGGTCCCGCCGGTAAATACCAGGTTTGATTTACGTCGGCGGGACAGGCAGTTTCTGGGCGGGACTTCGGCCCATCCGGGCCGGAGAATCCAGCGGGGGGTCCCGCCAACCGGCGCGGCTGGATTCCCGCCCCCGCCCAATCTCCGGGAGCGGAGACTTCGGCGGGGGCGGGGGCGGGATTCACGGCGGCCAACGGCCATTCTCCGACCCGGCGGGGGGTCGGAGAATGACGCCCAATGTTCTTATTTCAGGGAGCTCTTTGCAGTGAGTATGTGCCTACCTCTTGCCAGAAGCTCTGGGTTCAAGTCCCACTCTAGGACTTGATGGGCCACAATCCATAACATGGCCAAACAGATTGGTTATCAGACTGCAAATGCTTTCAATATGCCCGATGGCAGGCAGAAAGTGTGGGAGAGTTTCCAGGGGCGTCATTCTCCGACCCCCCGCCGGGTCGGAGAATCGCCGGGGGCTGGCATGAATCCCGCTCCCGCCTGTTGCCGAAGTCTCCGGCACCGGAGATTCGGCGGGGGCGGGAACCGCGCCGGTTGGCGGGCCCCCCCCGCTCGATTCTGGGCCCGGATGGGCCGAAGTCCCGCCGATAAATTGCCTGTCCCGCCAGCGTGGATTAAACCACCTTTTGAACGGCGGGACAAGGCGGCGTGGGCGGGCTCCGGGGTCCTGGGGGGGGGGGCGCGGGGCGATCTGGCCCCGGGGGGGTGCCCCCACGGTGGCCTGGCCCGCGATCGGGGCCCACCGATCCGCGGGCGGGCCTGTGCCGTGGGGGCACTCTTTCCCTTCCGCCTCCGCCATGGTCTCCACCATGGCGGAGGCGGAGGAGACTCCCTGGGCGTCATTCTCCGACCCCCCGCCGGGTCGGAGAATGGCCGTTGGCCGCCGTGAATCCCGCCCCCGCCCCCGCCGAAGTCTCCGAAGGGAGAAAAGTCGGCGGGGCGTTAATGGCGCCGCTGCCGCGGAGAATGTCACGGGTCTGCGCAAGGCAGCCGATTTTCGGCCTGCCGATATTCTCCCTTCCGGATGGGCCGAAGTCCCGTCGACGTGATGACCGTTCACGTCGACGTGAATCTAACCTCCTTTTCATCGGCGTGACCCGGTGCTCCAGGCTCACGCCGACCAGCGAGGAGGTGAGTGACGGCCTGGGGGGTTGGCTCTGGGCAGGAAATGGCGTGGCTGCAGACTGATTGCGTGAGGAGAGGTGTGTCTCGGCTTGTGTGTGTGTGCGGCGGGGGGGGAGGGGGTGGTTAGAGTAGGCTGGGCTCCGGGGGAGTGCCGGGAGGGGGTCCGTGCCGGGGTGGAGGTTGGGGGTTGTGGAGGGGGTCCGTGCCGGCGTGGAGGTTGGGGGGGGGGTCCGTGCTGGGGTGGAGGTTGGGGGGGGGTCCGTGCTGGGGTGGAGGTTGGGGGTTGGGAAGGGGGTCCGTGCCGGGGTGGAGGTTGGGGGGGGGTCCGTGCTGGGGTGGAGGTTGGGGGTTGGGGAGGGGGTCCGTGCCGGGGTGGAGTTTGGGGGGGGGGTCCGTGCTGGGGTGGAGGTTGGGGAGGGGGTCCGTGCCGGGGTGGAGGTTGGGGAGGGGGTCCGTGCCGGGGTGGAGGTTGGGGGGGGGGTCCGTGCTGGGGTGGAGGTTGGGGGTTTGGGAGGGGGTCCGTGCCGGGGTGGAGGTGGGGGGGGGAACGTGCTGGGGTGGAGGTTGGGGGTTGGGGAGGGGGTCCGTGCCGGGCTGGAGGTTGGGGGGGGGGTCCGTGCTGGGGTGGAGGTTGGGGGTTGGGGAGGGGGTCCGTGCCGGGGTGGACGTTGGGGGGGGGGTCCGTGCTGGGGTGGAGGTTGGGGGTTGGGGAGGGGGTCCGTGCCGGGGTGGAGGTTGGGGGGGGGTCCGTGCTGGGGTGGAGGTTGGGGGTTGGGGAGGGGGTCCGTGCCGGGGTGGAGGTTGGGGGGGGTCCGTGCTGGGGTGGAGGTTGGGGGTTGGGGAGGGGGTCCGTGCCGGGGTGGAGGTTGGGGGGGGGTCCGTGCTGGGGTGGTGGTTGGGGGTTGGGGAGGGGGTCCGTGCCGGGGTGGAGGTTGGGGGGGGGTCCGTGCTGGGGTGGAGGTTGGGGGTTGGGGAGGGGGTCCGTGCCGGGGTGGAGGTTGGGGGGGGGTCCGTGCTGGGGTGGAGGTTGGGGGTTGGGGAGGGGGTCCGTGCCGGGGTGGGTGATGGGAGGGCAAATGAGTTGGTCCACCTGGCCAGGTGCCAGCCTCCAACAGTTGGACCCATGCGGTCCATGCCACCTGGCTGGGGGGAGGAGGGGATATGGGCAATGATGACATGTCGTCGTTCCCCTCCCCCCCACCAGGCCGTCATGTTTTCAGACCATCCAGCGATGTTGGCCGCCGTGGTGGCAGCCGCTCATGTCTATGTTGCCCTGGATGAGGAGGAGGAGGAGGAGGAGCGTGCCAGAGAGGCGGCGCAGGCTGCCGCAGAGGGGCAGGCGGCAGCCGCCCAGGCTGGAGGGACACCTGACCGACAGGACGAGGAGGGGGAGGAGGACGTCGTGGCCCCACGGCAACGGAGGCACCCGAGGGCGCCCCGTGTGTACCGGCCCCGGCAGTCATACCAGGACCTCACGGACCGGGAATGCAGAAGGAGACTCCGAATGAGCCGGGAAACCGTGGCACACATCTGCCACCTGCTGGCACACCTGTCACCGTGTGGCACTGGCGGGGGACACCCTCTCCCCGTGTCCGTCAAGGTTACGGTGGCCCTGAACTTTTATGCAACGGGGTCATTCCAGGCACCGAGTGGGGACCTGTCCGGCATATCGCAGACATCTGTGCATCGGTGCATCCGGGCAGTGACAGATGCCCTTTATGCCATGGCGCACCGCTACATCCGCTTCCCCGTGGACCGGGCCAGCCAAGATGCCCGGGCCGTGGGCTTCTCTGCCGTTGCCGGGTTCCCCATGGTCCAGGGCGCGATCGATGGGATGCACGTCGCCGTGCGGCGACCTGCAGAGAACAGGGCCGTGTTCACTAATAGGAAGGGGACCTATTCGATGAACGTACAGGTGGTCTGCGACCACCGCATGATGATCCTGCACGTCTGCGCCCGTCACCCAGGCAGTGTACACGACTCATTCGTGTTGTCGCGGTCATCCATCCCCGGCATGTACGAGGGACGCCATCCCCGGCTGAGGGGCCGGTTGCTGGGCGACAGGGGCTACCCATTGCGATCGTGGCTGATGACGCCTATACGGAGGCCACGCAATGAGGCGGAGAACCGCTACAATGATGCCCATGTAGCGACAAGGGGAGTGATTGAGAGGTGCTTTGGCGTGCTGAAGATGCGTTTCAGGTGCCTGGACCTCTCTGGGGGCGCCCTCCAGTATCGGTCAGATAGGGTCGGCCGCATCATTGTGGTGTGCTGCGTCCTGCACAACATAGCCCAGCAGAGGGGCGATGTGCCGCAGGCAGAGGAGGGCGGAGTGGAGGAGCAGCAGGAAGAGGCCCAGTCCTCCCCAGATGAGGGGGATGGGGGCAATGGTCAGGGCAGACGGGGTAGACACAGGCGGGTGGCTGTCCACCGTTACCGGCTGGCCCAGCGGGCACGGGACAGACTGATAGACGCCCGCTTCACTGACTAGATGGGCGTGGGAATCGGGTAGTATGGCCACAGACCGCACACCATGACAACAGCCGACCACCCACACCCCCCACCCATCCACCCACCCAGCACCCTCACCCCCCTCCCCAACCCCACACACCCCACCCACATGCACACCACCCCCCCACCCCCAATTGCCGATCCACCGGCGGCACAACGGGCCGGGCTCACCCAGTTGCGGGTGGACGCGTGTCTATCACAGGCCATGGAGGATGATGACAACCCGCCTCCGATGAGCTCCTGGCTCTACATCGTTGGACTATGTCTGACCCATGGCCACAGTACCACCATCCACCCGGACCATCCCTGCATGCGGCTGTGACACTTCAGCGCACGGTCCCGTCCTCTGCCCGGGGGATGTTGATGGCGGCCCAGGGGGAAGGGGGCAGACTCACCTGGGGCTGAGGTAAGACCACCCGTCACACACACACTTGCGCTCAACGTACATGACAAGCCCGCACACTTTGGACAGAGCACAAAGGCAGCTTCGGTAGGTGTAACATTGACTTTAATAACCAAAGGAGTTCATGCACGTGCCCTAGCCCCTAAAACTCATCTTTGCCCTGACCCGTGCCAACTTACTCAGTGTCTAATTGTTTGGCCTTACGGGCCCTTTGACTACGTCTACGTGGTTCCCCAGATGGTACAGCAGAACTGGAGGTGGACTCCTGTGATCCCTGCCCTCTGACACGGGATCCCTTTGGCGGCCGTTTCCTGAGGCGTCCTGGCCTAGATGGGCCAGGCTGCGGCCCGGGCGACTGGGATGGCGAGCTGCCAGCCTGTCCTTCCCGTTGCCCACCCGATGCACCTGGGACGGAAGGGGGGGAGTCCGAGGTGTCGCGGTGTACCGGGACCTCCCCTACAGAGGGAGCCGGGACGGACCACACCACCTCCTCCTCCCTCGGGGTGCCCGATGGCCCCCAGGCCTCTACATGGGTGGGGGATGCGAACGGACTGGCCATCCGACGCGCCCCCGACATCTGGCGCTGCCAGTCCTGGAGGCCCGTGCTGGTATCGACAGGGGTCTGCAGGTTTGCAGCCATGGAGCCCAGGGGGTTGTCGAACCCTGTCTGCGACAGTGCGACGCCAGCTCGCACATGGCCACTGGCGCCGATGCCCTCAGCGATGGCCTGCTGAGACTGGGCCATGGCCTGCAGAGACTGGGCCATGGCCTGCAGAGACTGGGCTATGGCCTGCTGAGACTGGGCCATGGCCTGCTGAGACTGGGCCATGGCCTGCTGAGACTGGGCTATGGCGTTGAGCGCCTCTGCCATCTGGCGCTGGCACTGGCTCATGGCCTCCTGTGAGAGGGCAGCCATTTCCTGGGCCACAGACGCCGCCTGCACGGAAGGCCCCAGGCCTCGCAAACCGTTCCCCATGTCTGACACCGTCGCACCCATTGCCTCCACCGCGGACGCCACCCGTGCGGTGTCAGCCTGGGTGGCACGCATGACCGGGACCACTCCCAGCTCCTGGACGCGGGTGGACTCCTCCACCTGCGACCGCAGCCGCCGCAAGCCACCCGTCACCCTATTCGCTCGTCTCCGTGTCGGTGGTTGCATCGGATCTATGTGTGGGTGTGGTAACTGCAGGAACCCGGGATCCATCTGGGCGGCAGATGTTCGCTTGGCCTGGGCTGCCCTCCGACCGCCCGGTCCCTCTGCTGCTCCTACCTCCACCTGCTGTACCGGGACGGCTGTGTTGTGCGCACCAGTGAGTGTACCAGACGCCTCATCACTAAAGTGCCCAACCGTGGTGAGTGTTTCTGCGATGGTGGAGGGTGTTAGTGACAGCAGTGGCGTTGTGTCGTGCTCTTCGTCCCACTCTGAGTCCATGGCACTTTGGGGTGGGGGTTCGTCTCCACCCATCCACTCTGAGTCACTGTCCGGTATTTCGTCTTCCCGGGTAGGGGTGTCCTGGGTAGTGCTGTCCCGGGTAGTGCTGTCCCGGGTAGTGCTGTCCCGTGTAGGGGTGTCCTGGGTAGTGGTGTCCCGGGTAGGGGTGTCCTGGATAGTGGTGTCCTGGGTAGTGGTGTCCTGGCTCGGATGTGACGGGGGCCTGTGGCTGCCCCCCTCATCGCTGGGTGGTCGCTCCCGCACGTGACGGGGGTGTCGTCTCCCTGTTGCTCCAGGTCTCTCCGTCTCCCGTGGTGTGCGAGGGGCATCCTGCGGGCGTCGCATGCTGGAGGGTGCGGGTCTCTCCGTCTCCCGTGGTCTCCGAGGGGCATCCTGCGGGCGTCGCATGCTGGAGGGTGCGGGTCTCTCCGTCTCCCGTGGTCTCCGAGGGGCATCCTGCGGGCGTCGCATGCTGGAGGGTGCGGGTCTCTCCGTCTCCCGTGGTCTCCGAGGGGCATCCTGCGGGCGTCGCATGCTGGAGGGTGCGGGTCTCTCCGTCTCCCGTGGTCTCCGAGGGGCATCCTGCGGGCGTCGCATGCTGGAGGGTGCGGGTCTCTCCGTCTCCCGTGGTCTCCGAGGGGCATCCTGCGGGCGTCGCATGCTGGAGGGTGCGGGTCTCTCCGTCTCCTGTGGTCTCCGAGGAGCATCCTGCGGGCGGTCTGCATCTGCGGGGATGGGTGCCTGGACGTTTGGTCCTGCGATACACAATGAAGCATGCATGGTTAGACATCAGGCAGTGATCAGGTGATACGGGGGAGGGGGATATAGGGGAGGGGGGATATGGGGACGGGCTGTTGGTGGCTCACTTGCTCGTGGGGCCCCGACCTCTGCATTAGCAACCTCCCGGTCCTCAGGTCCGCCAGCCAGTTCCAGGGCCCTTTCCTCGTGTACGGTCAGTGGCCTCTCATCAGCGGGCCCTCCTCCAGTCCTCACATGCTCCCTATTGTTGTGTGCGCGCTTCTCCTGTGGGGGGGGAGGGGGTGGTGGCAGGGGTAAAAGGCAACAGTGTTCGGCAGGTATATGAATGCACGCCATCGGTTGCGCGTGCATTGCAGAGGTTAAGGTTAGGGCTGGATTCACTTGGGGATATGGGGGATATGGGGGAGGGGAATATGGGGGAGGGGGATATGGGGGAGGGGGGATATGGGGGAGGGGGGATATGGGGGATATGGGGGAGGGGGGATATGGGGAGGGGGGATATGGGGGATATGGGGGAGGGGGGATATGGGGGATATGGGGGAGGGGGGATATGGGGAGGGGGATATGGGGGAGGGGGGATATGGGGATGGGGGATATGGGGGAGGGGGGATATGGGGGATATGGGGAGGGGGATATGGGGGAGGGGGGATATGGGGGAGGGGGGATATGGGGGATATGGGGGAGGGGGGATATGGGGAGGGGGGTATGGGGGATATGGGGAGGGGGGATATGGGGGATATGGGGGATATGGGGAGGGGGGATATGGGGGAGGGGGGATATGGGGGATATGGGGGAGGGGGGAATATGGGGGATATGGGGGAGGGGGGATATGGGGGAGGGGGGATATGGGGGAGGGGGGATATGGGGGAGGGGGGATATGGGGGATATGGGGGAGGGGGGATATGGGGGAGGGGGGATATTGGGGAGGGGGGATATGGGGGATATGGGGGAGGGGGGATATGGGGGAGGGGGGATATGGGGGAGTGGGATATGGGGGATATGGGGGAGGGGGATATGGGGAGGGGGGATATGGGGGATATGGGGAAGGCTCACCCTGCCTTCTCTGACGAGGTCGTTCACCTTCTTGTGGCACTGGGTGCCTGTCCGTGGTGTTAGGGCCACAGCGGTGACGGCCTCTGCCACCTCCCTCCACAGACGGCGGCTGTGGCGTGGGGCAACTCTGCGGCCGTGCCCGGGATACAGGGCGTCCCTCCTCTGCTCCACCGCGTCCAGGAGCGCCTCCACATCGCGTGACTCGAACCTCGGGGCTGAGCGACGGCCAGCCATCAAGTCGGGTGTTGCGGTCGGGTGTTCCGGTCGGGTGGGGGGGAGCTGCGCGGCCTTATGAGCCGTCACGCCGTGCAGCGCGTATGACGCTGCACGGCGTGAACCACTGCGCAAGCGCGGATCCCGTTACGTCGCTGCTAGCCCATTTCGGGCCGCAGACTATCGGCCCATTTTTATGACGTGACGCAAGTGGGATTTGCGCCGTTTTTTGCGCCGATCGGCGGAGTTTCCGCCGATAAAGGAGAATTTCGCCCCCTGTCTGCCACATTGCAAATCGCCGCAGTGCTTTGCCAAGCACAATCATCATTCAATGGAAGTCCACGGTTCCTAAAGCCTTCCTTGGGTGTGGTACCTGAAGGAAGAGGTGATGCTATTTTAGCAAAGTGAAGCCGCGCAATCTAGAAACCAATTTGTATACAGCAAGATCCCACAAAGACCAAAGGAGAGAAATTAATGGGGCGGAATTCTCCACTGTCCGACGGTGAAATCGTAATCGGTGATCGGGCGGAGAATCCATTCCGACGCCCAAATCAGGGTCGGCAGCGGTTTGATGCCGGTTTATGAGTCTCCGCCCCCTCCAGAATGGCATCATCGCGTCATGCGCTGCACGCTGTTGCAACGGTGTTGGCGCGCCATCGGCAGGCCCTCCCACGATGTTCCGCCCCCGATGGGCTGAGTTCTCGGCCGCGCGGTTGACATGTGGTCTGAGCAGTCGGGAACCTGGCATGGTAACTACGGACTGTGTCCAGTGTCGCCATACTCAGTCAGGATCCGTGCCGCTGGCCGGGGGGCTTCCACAGGGGCTGAGGGGACTGGTGGGGGGTGACCAGGGGGTGTCCTGTGGGGTTGTGGATGGCGGCTCGGGTCCACGCACAGCTGGCGCCATGTTGTACGGTGTGACCGCGCGGCCAGGAACCCAGCCATTCTCCGGCTGTTTTCGGCGCAGGAGTCGGGTGTTTCACCTCGCCCCTCACCAGTCCTGGAATCGGTGAGGGTTCGACGCCGATTTTGGCACTTAGCCGCTGAAACAGAGAATCCAGCCCATGATGTTTGAGAAACCAATGAAAGTTGGCTAAGAAACTGGAGAAACGACTTCCGGTTGCGGTGATGCCTAGCTAGCCGCGCGTTTCGGCGGCTCCAGCTCCGACGGACATTCGGGCTCTTTTAAGAGCCCCAACGGGGAATTTTTTGATGACGCAACCCGGTGTGGGGTGTGTGAGAAGGGAGTCCCCCCCAAACGAAGGAGGAAAAAACCAGCGGCGGCGGCTGCAGCGCGAGGAATCGTCGACCAAAGGGTCAGAAAGAGAGAAGTACAAGATGGCGGCGGAGAAAGCGCAGGCGACATGGGGGCCTGAGCAGGATGAAATTGTGAGACGGTGCGTGGAGCTGCTGAAGAGGGAGGTGCTGACCCCGTGCTACAGGCAATTGAGGGGCTCAAGGAGGCACAAAAGACCCAGGAGACAGAGCTCCGCGTGGTGGAGCAGAAGGTGACAGATATTGAGGATGAGATCCTGGGCCTGGCGGTTAAGACAGACGCACGAGGCACTCCATAAAAAGTGTACTGAAAGGATCGAGGCCCTAGAAAACAGAGCGCGAAGGAAGAACCTTCGGATACTGGGTCTCCCTGAGGGTGTGGAAGGAGTGGACTGTGGAGCGTACGCAAGTAAGATGCTGAGCTCACTGATGGGTGCTGAGGCCCCTGCGGGCCCCTTGGAGGTGGAGTGGGCACATCGGATCCCGGCGAGAAGACCAAAAGTGGGAGAACAACCCAGGGCGACAATCGTGCGATTTTACCGCCTTAAGGACAGAGAAGAGGTCCTGAGATGGGCTAAAAAGGTGCGGCGTAGCAGATGGGAGAATGCAGTGGTACGGGTATACCAGGATTGGAGTGCGGAGGTGGCGAGAAGGAGGGCGAGCTTCAACCGAGCCAAAGAGGTGTTGCATAAAAGGAAGGTGAAGTTCGGGATGCTGCAGCCGGCAAGGCTATGGGTCACGTATCAGGAGAGACACCATTATTTCGAGACGGCGGAGGAAGCATGGACCTTCATCAAAGAAGAGAAATTGGATCGGAACTGAGGGACTGATGCTGCAGGAAATGTTATTGTTAATGTTATGGTTGAAGTTAATTGAGAAGTAAATTGGGAAGGGGGGAGACATTGGGGAAATGTGGGCGCCGGTGAGGGGGGAAAGACGGGACATAGTTGGAGAAAGGGGAAGGGGAGGCGGGTCAGGTAAAGGGATGTTCCCGCGCCAGAAAGAATAAGGCGGGAAGACAGGCGCAAGGCGGATGGGAGTTCCCCACACGGGGGGGGTCGAGGAGTGAGCAGGAGTAGCCGGGGTCAGTTGAAGTCAGCTGACTTACGGAAGTAATATAGGGGGAGCAAGCATGCTAGAAAGAGATCTAGCGGGGGGGGGGGGCAGGACAACTGGGTTGCTGCTGCGGAAATCCAAAAGGAAATGGCTAAAGAGTGGGTGGGCGGGGATGGTGTGCGACGCTGGGGGAGCGAGCGGGAGCGCGGAGGCGGGATATGGGACTGGCCTAGAGAAGGTAATGGCTAGTCGACACGGGAGGGGGGCAGGTAGCCCCCTAGTGAGGCTGATCACGTGGAACGTGAGAGGCCTGAACGGACCGATAAAAAGGGCCCGAGTGCTCGCGCATTTGAAAGGACTAAGGGCAGACGTGGTTATGCTCCAAGAGACGCACCTAAAGGTGGCGGACCAAGTTAGGTTAAGGAAAGGATGGGTGGGACAGGTGTTCCACGCACCTATAAAAAGGGCCCGAGTGCTCGCGCATTTGAAAGGACTAAGGGCAGACGTGGTTATGCTCCAAGAGACGCACCTAAAGGTGGCGGACCAAGTTAGGTTAAGGAAAGGATGGGTGGGACAGGTGTTCCACGCAGGACTGGACGCAAAGAATAGAGGGGTGGCCATTTTGGTGGGGAAACGGGTAGCATTTGAAGCAAAGAACATCGTAGCAGATAGTGGAGGTAGATATGTAATGGTGAGTGGCAGGCTGGAGGGAATGGAGGGAATGGAGGTCGTGTTGGTTAATGTGTATGCCCCAAACTGGGACGATGCGGGATTTATGAGACGGATGCTGGGGCGTATACCGGACCTGGAGGTAGGAAACTTGATTTTAGGAGGGGACTTTAATACGGTGCTGGACCGGGGGCTAGATAGATCCAGCTCAAGGACCGGAAGAAGGCCGGCAGCTGCCAAGGTACTTAAGGGGTTTATGGACCAAATGGGGGGAGTGGAACCATGGCGATTTCTTAGACCTAGGGCTGGGGAGTTTTCCTTCTTCTCCCATGTCCATAAAGTGTACTCCCGGATAGATCTTTTTGTTTTGGGAAGGTCGTTGATCTCTAGGGTTGAAGAAGCTGAGTACTCAGCCATAGCGGTTTCGGATCATGCCCCACATTGGGTGGACCTGGAATTAGGAGAGGAAAGGGAGCAGAGAACACTCTGGCGATTAGATGTGGGACTGATGGCGGATGAGGGAGTGTGTGCAAGAGGGCGGGGGTGTATTGAGAGATACCTGGAGGTCAATGACGACGGCGAGGTCCCTGTGGGAGTGGTATGGGAAGCATTAAAAGTGGTCAGAGGAGAGCTGATCTCCATTGGGGCCCACAAAAGGAAAACAGAGGCCAAGGAAAGGGGAAGAATACTGGGGGAGATTTTAAGGGTGGATAGGGAATTTGCAGAGACCCCGGAGGAGGAATTGTACAGGGAGAGGAGACGACTCCAGACGGAGTTTGACCTTCTGACCACCAGAAAGGCGGAGGTACTGTGGAGGAAGGCACAGGGGAGGAGGTATGAATATGGGGAAAAGGCTAGTCGCCTGTTGGCTCATCAATTGCGAAAGAGGGCAGCAGCGAGGGAGATAGGAGGAATTAGAGACGAAAGGGGAGACACGGTGCGAAGGGCAGGAAAGATAAATGAGGTGTTCAAGACCTTCTATGAGGAACTGTATAGGTCTCAACCCCCAGAGGGAGAGGAGGGGATGCGGCAGTTCCTGGACCAATTGAGGTTTCCGAAAGTGGAGGAGCAGGAGGTGGTAGGCCTGGGGGCACCGATTGGGGTGGATGAGGTTATTAAGGGACTGGGAAGCATGCAAGCAGGGAAGGCCCCGGGACCAGACGGGTTCCCGGTGGAATATTACAGAAAATATGTGGACTTGTTGGCCCCGTTGATGGTGAGGACGTTCAATGAGGCCAGGGAAGGGGGGACTCTACCCCTGACGATGTCGGAGGCGACGATATCATTAATTTTGAAGAGGGATAAAGATCCGTTGCAGTGCGGGTCCTATAGACCCATTTCATTATTGAACGTGGACACCAAATTGTTGGCAAAGGTACTGGCATCGAGGATAGAGGACTGTGTCCCGGGGGTGGTGCACGAAGACCAGACAGGGTTCGTAAAAGGGAGACAACTGAATGTTAACGTGCGACGACTAATAGGGGTGATAATGATGCCCCCAGTGCAGGGGGAGGCAGAGATAGTGGCGGCAATGGACGCAGAGAAAGCATTTGATAGGGTGGAGTGGGAGTATTTATGGGAAGTGTTAAGGAGGTTTGGGTTTGGGAACGGATTTATTCGCTGGGTTAGGCTTCTTTATGGGCTCCAACGGCAAGCGTAGTTACAGGTCGACATAGATCGGAGTATTTCCGACTATATAGGGGAACAAGACAGGGATGCCCGCTGTCTCCATTGTTGTTCGCGTTGGCAATTGAACCTCTGGCCATGGCGTTGAGAGACTCCAGGAAATGGAGAGGGGTGATTAGAGGGGGAGAAGAACACCGAGTCTCGTTATACGCGGATGACCTATTGTTATACGTGTCGGACCCAGCGGGGGGGATGATAGAGGTTATGCGAATTTTGAGGGGGTTCGGGGATTTCTCGGGGTATAGGCTAAACATGGGGAAGAGTGAATTATTTGTGATACATCCAGGGGACCAGAGTAGAGAGATAGAAGGCTTGCCTCTAAGGAAAGTGGAAAGAAACTTCCGATACCTGGGGATTCAGATCGCTAGGAGCTGGGGAACCTTGCACAGACTTAATCTGACACGGCTGGTAGAACAAATGGAGGAGGACTTCAAGAGGTGGGACATGTAGCCTCTATCGCTGGCGGGCAGGGTGCAAGCAATTAAGGTGATGGTCCTCCCGAGGTTCTTATTTGTATTTCAATGTCTCCCTATACTAATCACCAAGACCTTTTTTAATAAAATAGACAGTAGCATCACGAGCTTCGTGTGGGCAGGGAAAATTCCGAGAGTAAGGAGGGGGTTCCTTCAGCGTAGTAGGGATAGAGGAGGATTGGCACTACCGAACTTGGGCGATTACTATTGGGCCGCCAATGTGGCAATGATACGTAAATGGATGATGGAGGGTGAGGGAGCGGCGTGGAAAAGACTGGAGAGAAAGTCCTGTAAAGGGACGAGTTTAGAGGCGCTGGTGACGGCGCCGCTACCGATCTCACCTAAAAAGTTTACCACGAACCCGGTGGTGGCGGCAACATTGAATATCTGGGGACAGTGGAGGCGACAGAGAGGGGTGCGGGGAGCCCTGGTGGGGTCCCCAATCAGGAACAACCATAGGTTCGCCCCAGGAAGAATGGATGGAGGATTTCAGAGCTGGTACCAGTTGGGAATTAGGAGGGTGGGAGATTTATTTATAGTTGGGACCTTTGCGAGCTTGGGAGCATTGGAGGAAAAGTATAAGTTGCCCCGGGGAAATTTCTTGAGATATATGCAGGTGAGGGCGTTTACTAGACAACAGGTGAGGGAATTTCCGTCGCTCCCGACACAGGGGATACAGGACAGGGTGCTTTCAGGGGTGTGGGTCGGAGAGGGCAAGGTGCCAGAGATATACCGAGAGCTGAGGGAAGAGGGGGAGGAGTCGGTGGGCGAACTAAAAGGAAAGTGGGAAGAAGAATTAGGGGAGGAGATAGAGGAGGGTATGTGGGCTGATGCCCTAAGCAGGGTAAATTCCTCTTCCTCATGCGCCAGGCTTAGCCTGATTCAATTTAAGGTGCTACATAGAGCACACATAACAGGAGAAAGACTGAGCAGGTTCTTTGGAGTGGAGGACAGATGTGGGAGGTGTGGCGGGAGCCCGGCAAACCACGCACATATGTTTTGGGCGTGCCCGGCACTGGAAGGGTATTGGAAGGGAGTGACGGGAGTGATTTCGAAGGTGGTGAAGGCCCGGGTCAGACCAGGCTGGGGGTTAGCTTTATTTGGAGTTGCGGATGAGCCAGGAGTGCAGGAGGCGAAAGAGGCCGACGTTGTGGCCTTTGCGTCCCTAGTAGCCCGGCGCAGGATCCTACTCATGTGGAAGGAGGCAAAACCCCCCGGACTGGAGGCCTGGGTAAATGATATGGCGGGGTTCATTAAACTGGAGCAGATAAAGTTTGCCCTGAGAGGATCGGCTCAAGGGTTCACCAAGCGGTGGCAGCCATTTCTCGACTACCTAGGGGAACGTTAGAGGGAAGACAGATGACCAGCAGCAGCAACCCAGGGGGAAGGGGGGGGGGGTTTAGTTTAGTTTAGGTCAAAGATAAAGGGGTTTTGTTACTTGTGTATTGTTAAAAATTTCTGTATTGTTATTGTTACGTTTGCTTTGTAAGAGGGGAAAAATTGTTGTTTGGGAAAAAAATTTATTTCAATAAAATATATTTTAAAAAAAAAGATACTGGAGAAGCCTCATTCTCCCCTTCAAAAGAATGTCATGGGTCCTTTATACTGACCTAAACAGGCAAACAGTCCTTCGTTTAACATTTCATCTTCAGAAATCATCCTTCAGAAAGGAACTCAAAGCCGTGAAGAGAATGCAGAGAAGATTGCCAGTTATGTGGAGAGACCTGGGGCGTCATTCTCCGACCCCCCGCCGGGTCGGAGAATGGCCGTTGGCCGCCGTGAATCCCGCCCCCGCCGAAGTCTCCGCTCCCGGAGATTGGGCGGGGGCGGGAATCAGGCCGCGCCGGTTGGCGGCACCCCCCGCTGGATTCTCGGATGGGCCGAAGTCCCGCCCAGAAATTGCCTGTCCCGCCGGCGTAAATCAAACCTGGTATTTACCGGCGGGACCAGGCGGCGTGGGTGGGCTCCGGGGTCCTGGGGGGTGCGCGGAGCGATCTGACCCCGGGGGGTGCCCCCACGGTGGGACTGGCCCGCGATCGGGGCCCACCGATCCGCGGGCGGGCCTGTGCCGTGGGGGCACTCTTTCCCTTCCGCCTCCGCCACGGCCTCCACCATGGTGGAGGCGGAAGAGACTCTCCCCACTGCGCATGCGCGGGAAACTGACAGCGG
Source organism: Scyliorhinus torazame (assembly GCF_047496885.1). Taxonomy (NCBI): domain Eukaryota; kingdom Metazoa; phylum Chordata; class Chondrichthyes; order Carcharhiniformes; family Scyliorhinidae; genus Scyliorhinus; species Scyliorhinus torazame. The sequence goes on from NC_092722.1 coordinate 108,571,769, forward strand.
CCGCTGACGCTCCCGCGCATGCGCCGCATTTCCGCGCCAGCTGGCGGGGCAACAAACGCCATTTCCGCCAGCTGGCGGGGCGGAAATCCCTCCGGCGTCGGCCTAGCCCCTCAATGTTGGGGCTAGGCCGCCAAAGATGCGGAGCATTCCGCACCTTTGGGCCGGCGCGATGCCCGTCTGATTGGCGCCGTCTTTGGCGCCAGTCGGCGGACATCGCGCCGTTGGGGGAGAATCTCGCCCATGGAGGTAGATACGACCCAGGTTATGATGACAGATGAGGAAATTTTGCCATAAGAAGGGTATTGAAGGAAGTTAGAATCGAAATTGCATGGGCACTGGCCAAAATCTTTGTGGAAAACAGTGGCAGGATCGGACAGAGTCAGCATGGATGTATGAAGGAGAAAATTTATTATAATGCTTGACAAATCTACTGGAATTCTTCGAGGATGTAACTAGTAAAGTTGATGAGGGGGAACCAGTGGATGTTGTTTATTTGGACTTTCAGAAGGTTTTGACAATATCCAGCAAAAGAGATTAGCGTGTAAAATTAAAGCGCATGGTATTGAGGGTAGTGTATTGAGATGGATAGAAAACTGGTTGGCAGACAGGAAACAAAGGATTGGAATTAATGGATCTTTTTCAAATTGATAGGCAGTGACTAGTGGGATACCACAGGGGTTGGTGCTTAGGCCCCAGCTATTCACAATATATATTTTATTTAGATGAGGGAACAAAATGTAATATCTCCAAATTTGCAGATGACACCAAATTGGGTGGGAGGGTGAGCTGTGAGGAGGATACAGAGATCCTTCAGTGTGATTTGGACAAGTTTAGTGAATGGGCAAATGAATGGCAGATGCAGTATAATTTGGAGAAATACGAGGTTGTCCCCTTTGGTAGTAAATACAAGAAAGCAGACAATTATCTGAATGGCCATAAATTAGGAGAGGGGAATGTGCAATGAGACCTGGGTGTCCTCGTACACCAGTCACTGAAGGTAAGTATGCAGGCATAGCAGGCAGCAAAGAAGGCAGATGATATGCTGGCCTTCATAGCGAGAGGATTCAAGTACAGGAGCAGGGATGTCTTGCTGCAATCATACAAGGCCTTGGTGAGGCCACACCTGGAATATTGTGTGCCGCTTTGGTCTCCTTATCTGAGGAAGGATGTTCTTGCTACAGAGGAAGTGCATCAAAGGTTTACCAGACTGATTCCCAGGATGATGAGGCTGACGTGTGAGGAGAGATTGAATCAGTTAGGATTGCATTTGTTGTGGATGGAGGCCATGACTCCACGAGAGGTCAGGCTGACAGGGTACAATTCGCTTTATTCCACACTAGTACAAAAATCACATTACTCCACTCCACTCCACGTCGGGGTTTATATTCATAGATTTCATAGAATTTACAGTGCAGAAGGAGGCCATTCGGCCCATCGAGTTTGCACCGGCTCTTGGAAAGAGCACCCTACGTAAGGTCAACACCATAACCCAGTAACCCCACCCAACACTAAGGGCAATTTTGGACACTAAGAGTAATTTAGCATGGCCAATCCACCTAACCTGCACATCTTTGGACTGCGGGAGGAAACCGGAGCACCCGGAGGAAACCCACGCACACACGGGGAGGATGTGCAGACTCCGCACAGACAGTGACCCAAGCCGGAATCGAACCTGGGACCCTGGAGCTGTGAAGCAATTGTGCTATCCGCGAAGGCTACCGTGCTGCCCTATTCTGTGGGAGCTCCTCCAATTAGGGAGGAGCTCTGCCCCTTAGTCACCTGAGTAGCTCAGTCTCAGTTGGGTAGGAGGGGAAACAGATGCTAGACAGCTCTGTCTCTCTAGGAGGTCGTAAAAGTATTCGCTGGAGTTCAGAAGAATGAGGGGGGATCTCACGGAAACCTAGAAAATTCTAACAGGACCAGACAGGGAAGATGCAAGAAGGATGTTCCTGATGTTGGGGGTGTCCAGAACCAGGGGTCACGTCTGAAAGTATGGGGTAGACCATTTAGGACAGAGATGAGGAGAAATTCCTTCACCCAGAGAGTGATGAGTCTGTGGATTCCATTATCACAGGAAGTGATTGAGGTCAAAACATGTATGTTTTCAAGAAGCAATATAGCCCTTCGGGTAAAGGGGATCAAAGGATAAGGGGGGAAGGCGGGATCAGGTTATTGAGTTGGATGATCAGTAATGATCAAAAGCCACTCGATATTGTGGTAGTGTGCCACTTTAAGGGGGCGAGCTCCCGGATGGTCATGTGAACCGTTCGACCAATTGGGCTTGAGCACACGAATCCCGGGGCTGAGCGTGGGTTTCCCAGTCAGTTGGGAGTTTGGAGTCTTGGAACATGGTAGCTTTTATCTCACTCTCTGTCTCTAGTCATTTATTTTAATAAACCGTTTTCGTTAATCAACTTGGTGGTCGCTCATCTGTCAGGATATTACATTGGCGATGAGGATCAATCAGAGTGCCTGCCTACTGCAACAGGAATTGGGAGAGCAGACCTCGTGTGGAAACTATTCCTTTGAAGCAAACCCGTTCAGCAGCCTGTGAGTGTCAAATTGCCCCTTTTTGGCAAACTAGAACTATTTGACTCTATCATAGAGCAATGGAAGCTACGTGACAAAAGCCACCGATACTTTTTTTAAGGCCAACTAAATTGGGGGGATGACAAGCAGTGGACAATCCTTTTAATGGCCTGCAGGGCTCCCACCTACAACCTGATCAGGAGTCTGACTTCTCCAGATACCACCGACTCCAAAACGTTCAAGGAACTTGTGGAGTTAGTCAAGGGACCAAAGCCCTTGATAATGATGCAACAATACAAATTCAATTAGGCGACAAGGGCCCTAGGGAGACAATAGTGTCTAAAATAAACGGCTGAACATTGTGAGTTCGGGTCTGCACTCAATGACAGGTTGAGAGACAGGTGGGTGTGTACTGTTAACGACATGGCCATACAAAAAACATTATTAGCAGAGGCAGAGATTACCTCAAAGAAGACATTAGAAGTTGCCAAGGCTGTGGAAAATGTCAAAGGGGAGGGTGCGGGGGAGGGGAGAGGGGTGGATGTGTGTGGTGGAGTTGCAGAGGTTGCAAGCAGGCAAGGTCCACCAGGTTTGGTGGGAAACTGCTATAAGTCGTGATTCCAGAGATGAAGGCACAGAAAGTAATGAGCAAGGAGGCTTGGAGAAAAAGAGAGTGCAAAGATATGGGGAAATTGTCCGGCAGGCCAGGAGCTATGAAGAATTCTGTCAGTGTGACGGAGAATATCCTCAGGAGAGATATAAATTCAGGGAAGCAACATGTTATGCCTGCAAGAGGAAGGGGCACATTAAGAGGAAATGTAAGAGGAGGCAGAGTCCACAGGGGGCCAACATTAAGGTGGGCAAGACGATCGCAATTACAGTTGTGTTGGTAAATGGTAAGCCATTTAGATGAGAGGTGGATACGGGTGCCCCTGCTACTGTTGTAGGAGGGCAAACATATTGTTATTTAGAATGTGGGGTCCAGCCCCTTTTTGTGAGGGCCTCGAAGAATCCAGCGCAGGTTTGTAGAGTCAAACAGAAAGTAACTTTCTTTAAACCATAAGTACACAGTGCCACCAATTCACGACTGATTTCCTCTCTAGCCGGTACCACACCGGCCAGCTCTATTTATACAGCTGCACTGCTGCTGATTGCCCCCATCAAAGGGTGAGTGAGGGAGAGGGTGCGTGCTGGGGAGGAGGTGGTGGGGGGGTTGGGAAGGGTGCCTGCCGGGGAAGAGGAGGGGGGGGGAGGGTGAGTGAGGGAGAGGGTGCGTGCCGGGGAGGAGGTGGGGGGGGGGGGTGGGGGGGGGGGAGGGTGCCTGCCAGGGAGGAAAGGGGGGTGTTTGGGGACGGTGCATGCCGGGGGGGGGTACCCGCCTGGCCATGTGCCAGCTGGCAACAGTCGCGACCATGAAGCCCATGGCACCTGGCTGCGGGGGGCGGGAGGGGGTATGGGCAATGATGACATGTCATCTATCCCTCCCACCCCCACCCCCCACCCTCTGCAGGCCGTGATGTTTGGTCATCACCCAGCGCTGTTGGCCGCCGTGGCGGGAGCCGCACTTCTACATGTTGCCCTGGGGGTGCTGGAGCAGGAGCGTGCCAGGGAGGCGGCGGAGGCTGCCGCAGAGGAGTGTGCCGCAGGGAGGCAGGTGGCAACCGCCCAGGCTGGAGGGCCGCCCACACAACAGGACGAGGAGGAGGAGGAGGAAGGGTGATAGAACGTCGGCCTCAGATGAGTGTACCCCCCCTCCCCCCGGACCACCCCTCCATTGCACATCCACCTACGGCACAACGGGCTGGGCTCACACGGTCGCCGGTGGAAGCGTGTCTATTGGAGGCCATGGAGGATGATGACAACTTGCTCTGCGATGAGCTCTATGATGAGTTGGACAATGTCTGATCCATGGCCACAGTACCACCCTCCACCTGGACTGCCCCTGCATGCGGCCGTGACACTGCAGCGCACGGTCCCGTCGTCTGCCCGGGGGGATGGCGAGGGCGGCCCCGGGGGGAGGGGGGGGCACACTCATCTGCGGCCAACGTTCTATCATCCCTCACACACACACACTGGCGCTCACCTCACACCACACCCCCGCACGCATCAGACAGAGCACAAAGGCAGCTTCTGTCGGTGTGAAAGTGATTTTAATAACAAACAGTTCATACATGTGCCCTAGCCCCTATAACTAATCTGTGCCCTGCACCCGTGCCAAATTACTCAGTGTCTAATTTTTTGGCCTTACGGGCCCTATGACTACGTCTAGGTGGGTCCCCAGACGGTACAGCAGAACTGGAGGTGGACTCCTGTGATTCCTGCCATGTGACTTGGGACCCCTTTGGCGGCCGTTTCCTGGGGTGGCCCGGCCTAGATGGATCAGGCTGCGGCTCGGGCGACTAGGATGGTGTGCTGCCAGCCTGTCCTGCCCGTTACCCACCAGATGCTACTGGGACGGAGTGGGGGGGGAGTTCGAGGTGTCGTGGTGTTACGGGACCTCCCCTACAGGGGGACCCAGAACAGGCCCCAGCACCTCCTCCTCCCTCGGGGTGCCCGATGGTACCCCCCGGGCCTCTACATGGGTCGAGGATGCGAACGGACCGAGCACCCAGCGCCCCCCCGACACCTGGCGCTGCCAGTCCTGGAGGCCCGCCCTGGCATCAACAAGGGTCTGAAAGTTTGCAGCCATGGAGCTCAGGGAGTTGGCCATCCCTGTCTGTGTCTGGGCGACACCGGCCAGCACCTGGGCAGTGGCGCCGATGCCCTCAGTGATGTCCTGCAGAGACTGGGTCATTGCCTGTTGGGACTGGGCCACTGCGATGATCGCCTCTGCGACCTGCTGCTGGCTCTGGCTCATGGCTGCCTGTGAGAGGGCTGCCATGACCTGGGCCACGGACGCCCCCTGCACAGAAAGCCCCAGGCCTTGCACACTGCGACCCATGTCTGACACCGTCGCACCCATTGCCTCCACCCATGCGGTGTCGGCCAGGGTGGCACGCATGACCGGCACCACTCCCTGCTCCTGCACGCGGGTGGACTCCTCCACCTGCGTCTACAGCTGCTGCAAGCCAGCCGTCAGCCCCTTCGATCGTCCCTGGGTCTGTGACTGCATTGGGTCTATGGTTGGGTGTGGTAACTCCAGGAACCCGGGACCTGTCTGGGCGGCAGATGGTTGCTTGTGCCGGGCTGCCCTCCGACCGCCCGGCCCGCGGCTGCTCCTACCTCCACCTGGGACGGCTGTGTCGTGCGCACCAGTTATTGTCCCAGATGCCTCATCGCTAAAGTGCCCAACCGAGGTGAGTGTCTCTGTGATGGTGGAGGGTGTCGGAGATAGCACTGGCGTAATGGCGTGCTCCTCATCGGACCCGAAGTCCAGGGTCCCCTGGAGCGGTGATTCTTGTCCATCCGTCCCCTGTGTGTGGGTCTCCTGGGTGTTTGTGTCCTGTGTGTTAGGGTCCTGTGCGTCAGTGTCCTGTGTGTTAGGGTCCTGTGCGTCAGTGTCCTGTGTGTTAGGGTCCTGTGTGTTAGGGTCCTGTGCGTCAGTGTCCTGTGTGTTAGGGTCCTGTGTGTTAGGGTCCTGTGTGTCGGTGTCCTGTGCGTCAGTGTCCTGTGTGTTAGGGTCCTGGGTGTTGGGGTCCTGTGCGTCAGTGTCCTGTGTGTTAGGGTCCTGGGTGTTGGGGTCCTGTGCGTCAGTGTCCTGTGTGTTAGGGTCCTGTGTGTTAGGGTCCTGTGTGTTAGGGTCCTGGGTGTTGGGGTCCTGTGCGTCAGTGTCCTGTGTGTTAGGGTCCTGGGTGTTGGGGTCCTGTGCGTCAGTGTCCTGTGTGTTAGGGTCCTGTGTGTTAGGGTCCTGTGTGTTAGGGTCCTGTGCGTCAGTGTCCTGTGTGTTAGGGTCCTGTGTGTTAGGGTCCTGTGCGTCAGTGTCCTGTGTGTTAGGGTCCTGTGTGTTAGGGTCCTGTGTGTCGGTGTCCTGTGCGTCAGTGTCCTGTGTGTTAGGGTCCTGGGTGTTGGGGTCCTGTGCGTCAGTGTCCTGTGTGTTAGGGTCCTGGGTGTTGGGGTCCTGTGCGTCAGTGTCCTGTGTGTTAGGGTCCTGTGTGTTAGGGTCCTGTGTGTTAGGGTCCTGTGTGTCGGTGTCCTGTGCGTCAGTGTCCTGTGAGTTAGGGTCCTGTGCGTCAGTGTCCTGTGTGTCAGGGTCCTGTGTGTTAGGGTCCTGTGCGTCAGTATCCTGTGTGTTAGGGTCCTGTGTGTTAGGGTCCTGTGTGTCGGTGTCCTGTGCGTCAGTGTCCTGTGTGTTAGGGTCCTGTGTGTTAGGGTCCTGTGTGTTGGGGTCCTGTGCGTCAGTGTTCTGTGTGTTAGGGTCCTGTGTGTTAGGGTCCTGTGTGTTAGGGTCCTGTGTGTCGGTGTCCTGTGTGTTAGGGTCCTGTGTGTTAGGGTCCTGTGCGTCAGTGCCCTGTGTGTTAGGGTCCTGTGTGTTAGGGTCCTGTGTGTTAGGGTCCTGTGCGTCAGTGTCCTGTGTGTTAGGGTCCTGTGTGTTAGGGTCCTGTGTGTTAGGGTCCTGTGTGTCGGTGTCCTGTGCGTCAGTGTCCTGTGTGTTAGGGTCCTGTGTGTTAGGGTCCTGTGCGTCAGTGTCCTGTGTGTTAGGGTCCTGTGTGTTAGGGTCCTGTGTGTCGGTGTCCTGTGTCTTAGGGTCCTGTGTGTTAGGGTCCTGTGTGTTAGGGTCCTGTGTGTCGGTGTCCTGTGCGTCAGTGTCCTGTGTGTTAGGGTCCTGTGTGTCGTGTCCTGTGCGTCAGTGTCCTGTGTGTTAGGGTCCTGTGTGTTAGGGTCCTGTGTGTTGGGTTCCTGGGTCGGCTGCGAATGGGGCCCTGTTGCTGTGGCTTCCCTGCTCGTCGCTGGGTGTGGCCCGCCGGCGTCGCCGCCCTCGCACTAGATGTGGGCGGCGTCCGCCTGGTGCTTCAGGTCTGTCCCATGCTCGTGCTGCCCTGAAACGTCCTGGGGGCATCGTATGCCTGATGGGCTGGGTCTGTCTCCCCCCCTTCCCCCATATCCCCCCCTCCCCCATATCCCCCCTACCCACATATCCCCCTTCCCCCATATACCCCCTCCCACCATATCTCCCCTCCCCACATATCCCCCATCCCCATATCCCCCCTTCCCCCATATCCCCTTCCCTCATATCCCCCATATCCCCCTTCGCCCATATCCCCCATATCCCCCTTCCCCCCATATCCCCCTTACCCCATATCTCCGCTTCCTACATATCCCCCATATCCCCTTCCCCCATATCCCCCCTTCCCCCATTTCCCCCTTCCCCCATATCCCCCATATCTCCCTTCCCCCATGAGATATGGGTGAAGGGGGATATGGTGTAAGGGGGGATATGGAGGAAGGGGGGATTGAGGAAGGGGAATATGGGGAAGGGGGAATATGGAGAGATATGGGGGGATATGGGGGAAGGGTGTATGGGTAAAGGGGATTTGGGGAAGGGGGATATGGGGGAAGGGGGGATATGGGGGAAGGGGAAGGGGGATATGGAGGAGGGGGAGCTATGAGGGAAGGGGGGTAATGGGGGAAGGGGGGATATGGGGGAAGGGGTTATGGGGAGGGGGCTATGGGGAAGGGGTGATGTGGGGGAATGGGGATATGGGGGAAAGGGGATATGGGGGAAGGGGGATATGGGGAAGGAAGATATGGGGAAAGCGGATATGGGGGATATGGGGAATATGAGGAAGGGGGGATATGGGAAAGGGTGATATGGGGGAACAGGGATATGGGGAAGAGGGCTATGGGGTGGGGGAAGGGGAATATGGGGAGAATATGGGGGGGAGGGGGATATGGGGGATATGAGGGAAGGGGGATATGGGGGAAGGGGGGATATGCGCGAAGGGGATATGGGGAAGGGGGATATGGGGGATATGGGGGAAGGGGGGGATATGGGGGAAGGGGGATATGGGGGATATGAGGGAAGGGGGGATATGGGGGAAGGGGAATATGGAGAAATGGGCGAAGGGGATATGGGGGATATGAGGGCAGGGGGCTATGGGGGAAGGGGGGTATGGGGGAAGGGGGTATGGGAGATATGTGGGAAGAGGGGATATGGGGGAAGGGGGATATGTGGGCCACACCCAGTGACGAGCAGGGAAGCCACAGCAACAGCCACCCCCCCGTCGCAGCTGACCCAGGACCCTAAGACACAGGACCCTAACACACAGGACACTGACGCAGAGGACAACACAGGACCCTAACACACAGGACCCTAACACACAGGACACCGACACACAAGACCCTAACACACAGGACCCTAACACACAGGACCCTAACACACAGGACACTGGCGCAGAGGACACCGACACACAGGACCCTAACACACAGGACCCTAACACACAGGACACCGACACACAGGACCCTAACACACAGGACCCTAACACACAGGACACCAACACACAAGACCCTAACACACAGGACCCTAACACACAGGACCCAAGCACACAGGACACCGACACACAGAACCCTAACACACAGGACCCTAACACACAGGACCCTAACACACAGGACACTGACGCACAGGACCTTAACACACAGGACCTTAAAACACAGGACCCTAACACACAGGATCCTAACACACAGGACACTGACACACAGGACACTGACACACAGGACCCTAACACACAGGACCCTAACACACAGGACACTGACACACAGGACACTGACGCAGATGGCACCGACACACAGAACCCTAACACACAGAACCCTAACACACAGGACCCTAACACACAGGACCCTAACACACAGGACACTTACGCACAGGACCCTAACACACAGGACCCTAACACGCAGGACCCTAACACACAGGACACTGACGCAGAGGACACCGCCACACAGAACCCTAACACACAGGACCCTAACACACAGGACACTGATGCAGAGGACACCGCCACACAGAACCCTAACACACAGGACCCTAACACACAGAACACTTAGGCACAGGACCCTAACACACAGGACCCTAACACACAGGACCCTAACACACAGGACCCTACACACAGGACCCTAACACACAGGACCCTAACACACAGGACACTGACGCACAGGACACTGACACACAGGACCCTAACACACAGGACCCTAACACACAGGACCCTAACACACAGGACCCTAACACACAGGACACTGACGCAGAGGACACCGACACACAGAACCCTAACACACAGGACCCTAACACACAGGACACTTACGCACAGGACCCTAACACATAGGACCCTAACACACAGGACACTGATGCAGAGGACACCGACACACAGGACCCTAACA